>NW_017308233.1:97086-103366 GCF_000935625.1 Nanorana parkeri | reverse complement strand
GGTCATATATATATATAGAATGTCGTCCCCTAATAAAGTGCATATTTGATCCCTTTGAGACTATATAGAATTAATCAGTGACTAGTACTACAAAAAACCATGTATATATACTGCATATAATAAACATGTACCATATATATGCAATCATTTAAAGGATATAAAGTGCAAAACAAACACTCAGAAAGTTAATGCTGGGCATAGATAAACAGTCATCTTCCAAGATAACATATTTAATTGCTATTAAAGTGCTTTTTAATCAAAAACATACAATGAAGTGAACCAATTAATCACCATTTAATAATTTAATACAAAAATGTATTTTTCCTTTGTTCTCTTTTCTTGCAAAATTTCTCTAAGTGTTAAGGAAAAGAACCCACAAAACTGTGGAATGCTTCTAATTGTCTTATTTGACAGGTGTGAGTCAGGGGAAAACAAGTTTTCAAGTAGAAAAGGGGAAGATTACAACCAATAAGGTCATGGTGGAGCGGTACAAAAGTAGCCGAAAAGACCACCTCTAAAGTAATGTGAGATACAACACTGTTTTCTTACAAGAGAAGTTATTTACACATCCTGACTTCTACCATGAAACCCAAAAAACATGGAGCTCAGTTTCTGCATATGGGTAACTGGGTAAAGCCATGCAGATTAGGGTTGCACAGATACCAAGTACAGTACTCGGTACAAGTACGAGTACATGTACCGATACTTTTGAGCTCCAAGACTACACTAGAGAAAAATTTAAAAATTAGGAGGCCGCTGTCATTTGTAAGGAGCACACGGAGCTCCTGGGATTTGTACATCTCTGTTTTAATGTATGTTTTTGTTTTTATAAATATAAATAAAGGGATGTACAGATACCAGTTTTGCGAGTACTGGTACTTGCCAAGTACTTACAAGTACGAGTACTGATAAATTTTTGTTTATTGTCATGTGACAGTTTTTCTAAAACAATACAGACTAATGATTTCAGGACAGTGGTGGAGTGCCAGGTCCAGGTCCCACCTGTAACCGCTGCAACCCTGGTAGTTCTCATGAAAATGCCAAATATCGGCACTGGTACTCGAAAAGTATCTGTGCATCCCTAATGCAGATCATATATTTATTTATTTTTTGCCCCTACTAGCCATTTGTGCATTTAGAATCATTGGTGTACAGTGTATAACTATCCATAATTTCCTTCTGTACTGCCTCACCATGACCTTAATGGTTGTACTGTTCCCCTGGACTGACAAGCCCTATGCCATAGAGCCAGAAAAGCCTTATCTTGCACTGATGAGGGCTAAGAAGCCTGTGACAGCTGTATTCAAGTACAACTCCTTAGCTGGGGTTCTGTACCAGAAGTGAGGACATGTAATTACCTTCTGCTATAAGAAAGCAATGGTGTATCTCACAGTGCTTTAAAAGTGGACTTTTCAGATGCTTTTGTACTGCCTCACCATGACCTTAATGAATGTATTGTTCCCTGGATTCACAAGCCTTGCACCATAGAGCTAGTAAAGCCATATCTTGCACTGATGAGGGCTAAGAAGCCTGTATTAGCTATATTCAGTAGGGTTCCTGAGCTCCTTTTTTTGGGGGTTTTGTGTCAGAAGTGAAGATGTGTAAATAGCTTTTGTTAAATGAAGGCAATGCTTTATCTCACAGTACTTTAGAAGTGGGCTTTTTGATTCCTTTTGTACCTCCTCACCATGACCATGTATAATAATAATACTCTATAAAATTATGGCTATATCTCTGCTGTACAACTATGGGCCTGGATACGCAAATGGCTAAAAGGGGCAAAAAGGAATGATTTGCATGACTCCAGCCACTACCTGAAAGCTTTGCTTGAAGACACTGAGCCTGCAGTTTTAACAGGCTCAACATCACTTAGCTGACTGTGTTCCTGCGGATGTGCGCACACACACAGGCAGTGCTACCACTGCCTGAGGCGGTCATCTTTGCTATGGAAGGAACATCTGCTCCCGGGCCGCCCTGACCGTAAAACTACCACCTACTGGTAGATCTTCTAAACCAGCGGTCGCCAACTGGTGGTCCGCGAGAAAATGTTGGTGGTCCCCGGGCCCCTCTGATGCCGTTCAGGCTGGGCCGTCTTTGAAGCACCTCAGAGGCTGCTTCTCATTGATTCAAGCAGCGACTGTCACAAGGAATGCACGGCTCTCAGTACAGTGCGGGCTCTGCAGGAGGTGGGGAATCTCATCAGTACCCGGACTGAGCAGGCTGCAGGACATAGAAAAAGTGTGGAGAAGCCATATAATAGTGGCTCAGTGTGGGAGAAGGGGAGCCACGGGGGTGGTTGGGGGCAGTGCTGAAGGCATGTGCCCCAGGCGCCGCCTGCAAGGCTAGTGGCAGAAATAGATGGGACACACGCACCTATGTATGTATGTGTAATATATATTTTTTAAAAATCCATATTAGTGGTCCGCAGGATTTAAAATTATGAATGTAGTGGTCCATGAGGTCCGAAAAAGTTTTGGCTGCAGTTGGTCTTCTGTGAAGAAGACTTTTTTCCCTTTTTATTATGAAGGGGCTCTGGCCAATGTTAAATGTAAAGGAACTGTGTCCTGTTTATGTTTTTTTTCCTTGAATTCTTCGAACTTTGTAACATTTTGCTGCATTTTAGGGATTAAACCTTTACATTGACTTCTGTTTCATTCCTTTTAGCGGACAGTCTGACCATTTTAATGGAGATGTAAATGCTCTTTTGTTAGAGATTACAGGCCCTTAGTGGTTTAGTGCTGACGTCTGAATGAGGTTGATTCTGTCTTCATCTTGCAGTTATTCCCAAGGGGGGTTAAAGTGTACACTGGCTCAGAGACATTGAAGTTTGGATCCTCTAAGACTATATTTACTTTTGATTGGATGTTTATTTAAGCAGGAAAACATACATTTTGGAAAGAATGCAGCCTTGCAAGCAGCCAAAATGTAGTGATAGATTTACAAGGCTGAAGTGATAAAGTCCTGCATGTATGATGGAGAAAATTCATTGTTTACTGCAAATCTGAAATCAATGTGTATATATAAATCTAAAGGAAATACAGTTTACTGACAGAAATATCATGGGCCAGTAAACCTAAATACCTTATATATGAAGGAAGCCATAGCTAGTTACAAATAAGTGTATATGTTCCAGTTCATCTACAGAACTCTCACCAGTAGATCCATAAAAATGTGAAGGCCGAGAACTGTGAGATTTCTAAGTATTTTATTTCAACTCACAATCGTGTTGTTTATATAAATTTGCAAGGCATTCAATTATAAAAATGCACATTTTCTATAAAGTAAGTATTTATATGTCCTTTAAATCAACTTTATTTATTAAAGAGGAAATAAACAGATTTGTAAATGTTCTGTTTATGCAGTATACATGTACAATTGACAGGCGTACCCCTCTGCATCACTGTTAAATCCCTCTTTGGTCCTCAGCTCTCCAAAGATCTTTGTTGCTGACACTTCCAGGCTCTGAGAAGTCCTCTTTGGCCATTAGGTGGCCACTGATGATGTCACACCTGTGCACAGAAGTGATATCCTTTCCAGCACCCACCCTATTCACAGCATCTTAGAATGCCAGAAAATAAAAAATGTGGCTATGGAGAAAGGGAAAATCTCTTAATGGTAGGGATTTTTGGAAGAAGAGACATGCAAACCTTACAGAGGCTCTGACTCTCCTGCTATATCATAAAAAATGTCTGGAGTTTCCCTTTTAATATATTCTTTAGGATAATGACTAACCATTACTTGCAAGATGCAGAGAAAGAGCTGGAATTTCTATTCAGTCTTCACAGGGTGCGTATTTTGAAACAATAGCTCAAATGCGGTTTTATTTTTAAGGAATACTTTGTCAGGATCGCAGCTGCCAAGCTGCCAATCTAATTTTGCTAGCACCTTGCTGTGCTTGGCACTTGGGTGACTTGTTCAGTGTACTGTTGCAGGGATCCGATGGCTCCTCATAGATAGCAGAGCAGTAGAGCAAGGTGAATGCGCACGGAGAGGAGTGTGCTCATTCAGAATACTGATTGCAAAAAAATAAGGGAGGGGGGTAAGAATATTTGTTGTTTTAAGCCACTAGTTTCCCCAGAGAGCAGAATAAAAAGTTTCTTTAGAGGACCCCCTTCACTCTCCCCAGGGTAAAGAAAGTGTAGGTCTTGTATGAGATTTTTCATTTCTTCAGCTGATAGATATGCAATGCTCCAGCTTCAATTACTAATTTTTTCCCCTGGCTGTGCACAGTATTGTACAAGCTATATAGACTATGGTTATATAGTGGTGTGATGTTTTATTTTACAATTCTTAGCTTGCTTTCCCCAAAAAATATTTATGAATGTGGTTATGGTACACAGACATCAGAGCAACTACACTTTCACTTGACTTGCTTTCAGTTGCATCAGGCTGCTCCTAAGTTTCTTTTCAATTTACATCAACTTGTAGGAGGAAAAAAGCAGCTCAGAAACAAAAGCCCAGGTACCTGAGCCTGTAAAGTGGTGCATTTTTTAAAGACTTGTTCACACCATGTCCATTGACCTGCATATGTCTGCCCACCACAGTCTGTGAACAGGGCACATAGAAAAACAGTTATTTTCTATGTGCCCTATTCACACCATACATGTGCAGAAAAATGCAGCTCAACTGACATGGTGTAGACCAGGGGTGCCCATTAGGTAGATCGTGATCTACCATTAGCTCTCAAAGCTGATGCTGGTAGATCAGGAAGGGTGATTTTAGGTTCCATTTTATTCCATTTTGGTATATTTATTTAGCTGTGCACACATGATTACCTAGTAGCCTGAGCCTGCTGAGCCAAGCTCCCTGACACCTTTCTGGTGGTTGAAGTGCTATGTATTACATAAAAGAATATTAGCTTACACAGCCTGTTGCACTGCACTGTTTGCAAAATACAGCAAGGTGAGCCAGGAGAGACAGCCAAGGGAGTGAAGAGAGACAGCCAGGAGAAAAAACGAGGAATGACAGCCAGGAGAGAGAGAGAGGAGAGACAGCCAGGAGAGAGAGCGAGGAAAGGCAGCCAGGAGAGAGAGCAAGGAAAGGCAGCCAGGAGAGAGAGCAAGGAAAGACAGCCAGGAGAGAGAGCAAGGAGAGACAGCCAGGGGAGAGCAAGGAGAGACAGCCAGGAGAGAGAGCAAGGAGAGACAGCCAGGAGAGAGAGAGCAAGGAAAGACAGCCAGGAGAGAGAGCTAGGAAAGACAACCAGGAGAGAGAGGAGAGACCACTAGGAGGATGAGCAAGGAGTGACAGCCAGGAGAGAGTGACAGCCAGGAGAGAGAGCAAGGAGTGACAGCTAGGAGAGAGAGCAAGGAGAGACAGCCAGGAGAGTGAGGAGAGACAGCCAGGAGAGAGAGCGAGCAAGGGAGGGGTTTTTTTCGTTGGTAGATCTCATGTAGCTCGTCATTTGAAAAGTAGATCTTAACACAAAAAATTGTGGGCACCCCTGGTGTAGACAAACCCTTAAAACCCAACTCCAGATTGGGTAGCCCCTTCATGCCAGAGCACCTCTCTCAATTGGACTTTAGCCCCATTCTGCCCCCCACATATTTTTAATTTCTTGTATCATACCCCTATGTTCTAAGAGTCTTTTGGCTGGTCACTTGATGTCCTTAGGTCCTCTTCCTCTATTCTTGTAGTGGTGGTGGCTACAGCGAGAACATCAGTGCTATTTTCTACAGCATTCACCTGTGAGCGGAGGAGGCACAACAATGCACCCCAGTGGGTTTGTCCATGATGAATGAGGGAAAAGGACAAAAGTGGGGCAACAGTTAATATAGGAGGGGGGTATTTAAAAAAATAAATACTGTTGATCAGCTTTAAAATCCAACTTGCTCCATTCCAGTGCATCTGCCGTAGGTATGAATAGTACCACAATAAAAACGCTTGTAGTTCAAATGTAGAGCTGCAGCTAACGATTATTTTCAAAATCGATTAGTTAGTCGATTATTAAGTTCGATTAATCGGTTAATCGGATAAACAATAAAATACATTTTAAAAAATGGCTCCAGTGATGGGCTACTAGTTTGTATTGAGATTGCAGTCCATCACAGGAGCAAGCTTGGAGCGGTGGAAGTAAAAAAAAAAAAAAAATAGTGTGGTGTGCAATATAGTGAAAAGGAAAGTGTAAAATTATACAGCAATCAATGCAGAATGGCACCGGCTATAGAGGACTACAAAACCCAGCAATAATAAATTATACAGCACAATGCAGAATATCACCAGCTATAGAGTACTATAACAAATCCCAGCAATAGTACGTTATAGCTGGTGGTATTCTGCA
>NW_017308233.1:0-93541 GCF_000935625.1 Nanorana parkeri | reverse complement strand
CATACAGTGTATAATGTATTGCTGGGATTTGTATTCCTCTACAGCTGATGGTACATTGCTCTGTATAATATACAGCACAATGTACCATCAGCTATAGAGGAATACAAATCCCAGCAATACATTATAGAGCACCATGTGGGGGGGGGAAAGTGCAGGCTTACCTGAGCAGTCTTCCAGCAACTTGCTTCTGAGATTGGACCGGTCTATCGGCGGCTGTCATCCCCCCACGCCTGCTCCTCACTACATCTCCCCGCATCCCTGTGCCGATCGTGGATGTGGGCGGGCGGTGAGTGTGTGGCAGGGAGGAGGTGCGGCGTGAAGAGCATGCATGTGGGCGGGTCTGGCAGCGGCGAGCGTGAGGTGGGGAGGAGGGTGTGGAGCCGTGAACAGGGCCAACTGATCGGAAGCCGATTAATCGATTATTGAAAAAGTTGACAACTTTTTCAATAATCGATTATAATCGATTATGTCGATTAGTTGTTGCAGCCCTATTCAAATGCAATTAAAATTAGCTGTGAGAATGGACCAGGAAACTGATTTATATCTACCTGCCATAAAGTCTGCCTTCTACATGGAAAAGCTAATATCTGACCCTCCAGTGCTCCGGGTATGACCAACCTGCTATTTCCAGGTCTATGCCACAGTCAATGACAGGCTTCTGTGTGAACCATAGGCACTAATTGGCTGTTAATGTTGTTGCAGCTCCAGACTTCTTTCTGAAAACTGAATATTCTGTATGAAGTTTTCACTATTATGGATGAAGTTTTCACTATTATGGAAGTATTCATTCAGCACAATAGTGGTGCATGCAAAATACCGTGTGTCCCTATAAAAATATACAGTTTGTATATAGTTTCACATCTGGCAGCCTTTAAGGACAGAGTCAATTTAGGTGAACATTTTACAACCAAATTGGAAATAAAAAGAGTTTAATCATTATCGAGCCTAAGAAGCAGTCCTGCAGGCAGATGACCTGCAGAACGTAATCATGACTAGCTTGTCTTTTTATAAATCCTATCACAGCTAATCTACATTTATATGGTGATCTTGGTGGGAGTTATCCAGGCACTGATGTTGTGTGCTACAGAGCTGAACTCTATTCTTACTTAAATAATTAGAGGGATTTGGGCCAAGAAGGGAATAATATCTAACGTCTATGTCTCATAATTGGATTGTAAATAGAACCTCCAGTCACAATGTAATATATATGGAGGGATTCTAAAACTCATGCCAGCTGAGAACCAAGTATGATGAGCACATTCGCTCTTGTGTTTGGCCTGCACTGGTGTTGCGCCTGTATCATGTTTTTCATTGCATTTTGAGTATGTTGCCAATTGCTCAGTTAGAGTTGGTACATGACAACAGTAAAGGGCATTTAATTTTCTTCATTACATGTACAGTACAGCTGAGCAGTGATATAAGGACTGGTAAGCTTTGATATATGAAAAATGTGTTCTTTATTCTAGTTAATTTTTAATATCTTCCGTGAACATATTTTTTGTGCATTGCACAACTACCTAATTTACCAGGACCATAATGCCTCATGTCCCATCTAGGTACATTGTATAGACTAACTACTATTCCAGCCATTTTTGTGGATGCACAACATTTTAAATCAAAAGATGAATGTATTTCACTTAAATTGCACTTAATTACCTTGCAGTTTTTTATTACAGCTGGCTTGAAAAGCTTGAATTGGGTTAAGGGAGCTGAGCCTTTTTCCTGATTCAGGTATGACATGTTGGGGTAGAAGGGTGAACCCACTGTAAAAAAAAATCAAATTTATGCCTAACTATCTTAACTTTTTTTTAGCAGAAGGGGATATAATAGTGTTTTTTTTTTAAGTTATAATGGGTTTGGTAGAGCATTTGGATGGGGGTCTTTCTTTACCTGTGAAAATATGTGACCCATCTTTTTACTACATGGCTGCTTCCCAACCAA
Organism: Nanorana parkeri; assembly: GCF_000935625.1. Taxonomy (NCBI): domain Eukaryota; kingdom Metazoa; phylum Chordata; class Amphibia; order Anura; family Dicroglossidae; genus Nanorana; species Nanorana parkeri. The sequence goes on along the minus strand of NW_017308233.1, from coordinate 91,600 downwards.
ACAGTGAAATGTCATGTTTCTTGGCATTCCCCTTTAAAATTCAATAAGTTGACAGTGTAGGCTCAGCTATTTTTCCTCTCCATGTCATTCTTGATTGCTCAGGGAATTTTCAGACACACAGATGAACATCCTTTGTATCACTTGGTTTTAATTTGACTTACAATTGATTCTAAAAGCGAAGCAGAAACAAATAATTTATCATAGGAAACCCTATCCTTTGGGTTCCCTTTAATGGCCTTTGTGTAACAACTATCAGTTACAGCTGGCTTGCAGTATTAGAATGAGTGTTGACATTGGTGGAGTCATAGCAGACTGGACTCGGGATAAAACTCGGAAGACTTCAGTCTGCAGATGCTGCATAATATACTTATGAAGTTAGGTAGCTTTTGTCAACTTCTCATGCTGTGGCTGTTTGTCTTTTGTGCTATGCAAACTGAATGCCCCAATGGGGCTTGTGCTAAAAGCATGATCATTGGCCAAATTAAAGGAGAACTATGGGGTCAGGGCTTTTCCCCATAGTTCTCCTTAGGGTAACAGGAGGACACAAACTAGCGTCCTCCCGTCACCCTAAGCTCAGTATATCACGAGCTATAGCTCGCGGTATACTGAGACGCTGCAGCTGAAGCGGATCCCGACAATTATGTCTGGATCCGCTCAGCTGCGTGAGTGACAGCTGGCTCTGTCTATCTAGAGGCAGAGCCAGCTGTACCCGCCCCCTTCCCCGTCCGTTCCGCCAGTCAGCGCTGGAGGATCGGAGAGGGGAGGGGGGAATCCAGTCCCTCCCCCGTCACGGCAGGGAGCCGTGACAGGATCGAGAAGTGAGCGAACGCCGGTATGTGTTCGCTCACTTCTCGATCTACTGAGCCGACCTGTGACAGTGTCATTGTCACTGGTCGGCTAGAACTATGAGGATGAGTAAAAATCACTCACCTCATAGTTCCCAGAAGAACTGCTAGTCCCTGCTTGTTTCTGGCTATCTGTGTGAAAGCACAGAGGCATTTCGCCATATACAGGAGTTATCTAAACTTAGATATTTCTAGACTTCATTTTGAGTGTCACCAGATGATGAAAGTTAACATGCAACATGACTTCTAACACCTCCAGGCATTTAAAACATTGCACTGAAAGGATTGGGTGCTTATTTTGGTCTAGCATCTAAAATGAAAAAGTTATACTCATCCAACCCTTAGCCCCATCTGGCTGCTAGACCAATCCCTGCAGCCTCTTCTCCCCTGGGCTTTGGCAGTCTAAGCGGTCTAAGCCACGCTGACGTCATTACATCTATGCAAGGTCCATTGAATTAGGCAAGGGACATGTCACAGCAGAAGGGGAGAGAGGTGAGCGGTCACCACCATGGGACCGAGAATCGGGTGAGTGTACCGTCTTTATTTTAGACCCTAGACCAACGCGAGCACTTAATCTTTGCAATGTGGGGGTAGCCCCACTGGAAGGGTTATTTTTTTAATGCCTGAAGTTGTTTTTTAATACTATTTTCAAAGCATAACCAAGTTCTGGACCTTTACTGCAGTGACAGCTCAGCTTGGCCTAGAACAATGGACAGTGTTGCACAATAAAGGATCAGTAGTAGAGGTGCACCGAAAGGGAATTTGCTAAAATTACCATTTAAAGTGTTTTGTAATATCTGTTTAATACATACAAAAAAAAAATACTGGTTGATCCTGCCAAACATCCAGTGTTAATGACTTTCTGACCTAGTAGAAAAAAAGGTTATGGCTTGACATGCACGTTAAGCCCTCATTCACACTAGAAAAGGCCGGCACGTACAGCTCCGTGCTGCATACACGGGCGTATCGGGCAGCTCCCGGGATGGACAGGTGCTGCGTGTGATAAGTACGCATCGCCCGTTCTTCTCTATGGGAGTACGTGGCCGTACGACGCCCTACGCTCACCCGCCCTCCACGTCCGTGCGGGTGTCCGTGCTCGTACACTGGCGGGATGGATCCTGTCTGCGTCCGAGCCAGGAAACACCGTGCGGACCTGCACTTGGGGTTAGCGCAGGGCGGCGTACGGCCGCGTAGTGTCATAGAGAAGGACGGGGCCTGCGCACTTATCACACGCAGCACCTGTCCTTACCAGGAGCAGCCCGATACAGCAGTGCACGCAGCACAGAGCTGTAGGTGCCGACCTTTTCTAGTGTGAATGAGAGCTAAAGATTATATGAGACTTGATGAGTTTACTCTACTACTATAGCCCCCATTCACACCTAGGTGTTTTATAGCTGAAAGAGCTAAGCACTACAATGCTCAAACAGAGGTTTTCCATTGTTTCCAATGGCACCTGTTCACATGTAAGTGTCCTGACGCCTAGAGCAAAGCGCTATCGCTGGAAAAACTACATGAGCTGCTTGGCCCCATGGACTTCCCATTTTAGTGTTAATGTTATAACAGGATAGTATATTCTGGGACTTTAGAACTCCTATATTATCCCAAAGAACTATGAGGTCTCCTAATAGTTAAATGCACTAGCCTAGATATTGTTAATCATTGTACCTATAGTAAAAGTTATTTTATCAGTTAGGTGAATGTTATTCAAGTAGTGGGGAGGTCAGCATGGAATGCTCTCGCACAGTTTATCAGATCACTGTTCAGCTGGAAGTACGACACAGATAGCAGCTGATGAGTGAGAACAGTGAAAGTAAGAGGTGTTGAGAGAAGGGGGCTCGGGGGACGGTAGAATCCTACCATGCTACTTGAAAAGAAAAAATAAGACTTTATTCAGTCCAAGCCTTGAAATTCTTTGTACTTCATTTTTTGAGTAGAACGTTCTGGAGGAATTACCGGCTGCCTGCTGCTTGATAAATGCAGGATTCTGCCACTGTGCAAAGTCAGCAGACTCGTACCAAAAAAAAAGGCAAAAAAAAAGCCAGATCACTTGAAAATGCGCAGGCGGAAAAAATCTGGGGATTTGCAGCATTGCAAAATGCTAATTTTTGGTGAAAGGTGTCTATTTTGGTCTGATAACATCTGAATGTCCCTAGTGGAATTTATTACAGAATTCAGTAAAAGAAAATTCACATTTAACTTTGTGTCATGCTCACATCATGAGTTGGACTTTAAAGTGCTCCTGTACTCCGTGTATAGATTTGCTGTGTTATAGAAAACATCTAGAAATGGTATTCGTGCCTTAGCAGTACCCTGACAAATCTACCTTTTTGCCTGCAATTACTTCTAAAAGTAGCTTTTCACTTCCTGAAAACCATGTGCCTATGGTCTCATAGCTGTTTATAGGCAGTGTGATTCTAAGGCACTGTTGCCTTTAACTACTATTCTTATGACATTGGGTGATATGAACACTGTCCTGCTCACTTTCTTCCTTGCTGGAGGTTCTGACATAAGTAAGCAAAGCCCTGCCCCTACAAAGGTGAGACACAGTGTGGAAAAAGACATGGTATGTCAGTAATGTGAAGAGGTCAGCTGCCTCTCAACTTGGGACTTTCCAGAAAGCTACAGCGTCCCAACAATCCAATTGAAATGCTTCCAGACTGATGACATTATTCTCCCCAGATCTTCCTCTCGGGCTGGCCGCAGTCACTTTAATTGCATACATGGGGCTGAAAAAGACCAAAGAGAGATTATTTCACTAAAAGCACCTCTCATTGATTAGGTCTTCTTTTGAACTACAAGTGCCACAATCCTCAGGTGTGAACGGGCACCATTGAAAATAAAGGGATTGTTCATGTTGAGCACTGTTACACTTTGGGAAATGTGCAACAAAAAACTCAATGTAAATGAGGGCTAAAGAGCCAAAGTTGAGATCCACTTTTATATCTTTGGAATCAGTCTGCAACTAACATAAGCAACACCAAGGGCCACTGCTGGCTTACACGAAATCCAAGAGTAGTAGTAACCTCTCCGTTCTCCATCGTATTAAAAGGCAATTTCTATTTACTTAAAACTCCCTTGTAAAGCCTGTTTATCTGTTTTCCTTATCTGTTGAAACAAATGTCCAGGATTTAAGGACCATGAGCTGTTTACATTTCTGCAATTAGAACAAAAGTGTAAATCTTTTCACACCAGCAAACTGCATTGACAATTTCAGACTTCATAGTCACACTCTTGTATTTTCTTAATGCATTGTGAACACAATAGTTCCTCTTAAGAGAATGAGACGCAACGGTTCTGTTACTTGATTTCCACTTGATAGCTGAGTGACAAGAGGGAGATGTTAGGAGTTCAGCAACTATGATCCTTGCTGTTAGGAGAAAGAAAAAGCCATCCGGTTGCAGACGTCGGTTTGATGTTCCCTTCAAGAGAGTTCTGAGTGTCAGATGCCAAGCTGAGAGAAGGTTCAATAACTCCGGCACAAATGCTGCTCTCCATACTGAAAAACCAAGAGACAGATGATGCAGTATGTACCGTATTGTGCTGCTAGTATTGGCACTCACAAACAAACCTTATACACAAAGATTTGTAATCATCTTTGCAAATATAAAGGATTTTTTTTTTTTAAATAATATAATTATTATTATGATGATGGTGATTATTATTATTTAGTACCTAGTTTTTCCTATTTAGTAAATACATTGCCTGGCCCCAAAAAAGTCACACACTCTAATATTTCGTTGGACCGCCTTTAGCTTTGATTACGGTACACATTTGCCGTTGCATTGTTTTAATAAGCTTATGCAATGTCACAACATTTATTTATGTGCTGAGTTGCATTCATTTTTCACCAATATCTTGTACTGATGATGGGAGAGTCAGACCACTGCGTAAAGTCTTCTCTAGCACATGCCAATGATTCTCAGTGGGGTTAAGGTCAGGACTCTGTGGTGGTCAATCCATGTGTGAAAATTATGTATCATGCTCCCTGAACCACTCATACACAATCTGAGCCCAATGTGTCCTGGCATTGTCACCTTGGAATATGCCTGTGCCATCAGGCAAGAAAAAAAATCTATTGATGGAAAAACCTGGTCATTCAGTGTATTCAGGAAGGTAGGTGACCTTATTTTTTGGGGACATAACTTCCTGAACCTAGACCTGACCAACCGAAGCAACCCCAGATCATAACACTGCCCGCAATCCAGGTGGTGACTTTTTTCTTGGCCAGGGAATGCATATTACTAATATTAAAAAAGAACCCAACATTTAAAAACTGCAGTTATTTTACATATTCATTGGCAATACGTATGTTTACCAGGTCTCATACCTGAGCTGGGATCAGTCATTTTTAGACCTGGCTATTTGGCAATATTTGGCAAAGGCTGGCAGCTTTGGGCACAGAGGCTTTGGATTGTGGGTAAGGTAGAATGCTGCTACAGTTTGCTGTTAGGAACTGGGATTCATTCGTGTTAGGGGATACAGTTTAGGTGTAAGGGTTAGAGTTTTGGAGGGCTTGAGGTTAAGTGATAGAGTAACTGTAAATGTGCAGATTTAGTGTTAAAAGTATATGTAAAAACGTTTTGTGTTAGTTTAGATCAAGTAGGGAATGATTAGAACCGTTGCTGTTTTTTGGGGGGTTTTTTTGGGCTCCCATTGGGAAGATTTATCTTCCACTTCCTGTCCCAGAGACACAATGGGATGTCAGAGGAAAGCTTCCCAAAGGAAATCTGCTTTTGTACAGTTGTCACCAGAACAGGTGTACTCTCAACTCCTGTTCTGTCAACTTCAAAATGTGGTCTTCCTACCACTTTCTTCCCCAGTGAAAATGGTAACCAGGAGAAATAGGGTGAATCTCCCCAGCAGGGACAGAGTCAGTAATAAAAACCTGGCAGAGGTTCTAACCCTTCCCCACTGTATCCAACCTAAAAGTTTTAGGTTTAGATATATTTTAAGGGCTCAGTGAAGTGTTGGTATAGTATAGTGGTGGATTAAAAGTACCATGGGTCCTGGGCTGTTTCATGGTGCCTGCCAGTTTATTTTGGATCATGCATGAGGGTCACTGTACACAGACAGTTATGTTTTTCTACTGAAAAAAATTTGTGAACATTTCTGCTAGATTTGAATATTCAATTGGGCCTTATGCAGTGGTATACTCTTTTAAAATTACGTATATGATGGTGGCAAATTATATGGAAAAAATGCCTCCAGGTAGAGGGAGTGTGGACCTTTTTATAAAGAGGACCTGTTACATAGGGGGTTTGTTAGCCCCCTACTTGATGTGATAAAAGTTAAGTGTAAAAAAAAAAAATGTATGTTGAACCAGTTACTGAGATTTCCATGGTATCAGTCATATGACCAAATGCTTAGGCATGGGCTACATGCCAATAACTAGATATTTATTGACTGGCCAGAAATTTCTGAATATCATTCTAATTTTTCTAGGATACGTAGGCATTTAAGCTTCTGTTTTATGACTATACAGGAAGGTTGGGGTTATTAGCCTGTAGGTTTGCTTAACATGCAAACATTTTGAAAAGCTAATTATTTCACTGGCCAGCCTGACTGACATTTTTTGTAAAGTAGCATGATATACGTTTTGATTTAAAAATCCAAGGTCATTCATAATATCCATATTCAGCTCTCACCAAATAAAAATATAAATAAATGCGTTCCATTATTGAGCACTATCAATTCAGCATTCTGGTTCAGTTCCTCTGGGCAGTAAAGTATGTTGTGAAATAGACTGGGTTGTCACAAAGGTATAATAAAATTGACATATACACCCTTTCTCCACTCCAGTGAATCAACACAACGGGATAAATATTGGCTCCATTGAATGAAAATTAAATATACCCTTCAGAGTGTAAGAGGTCATTGAAGAAAATATTCCATTTCATAAGGTGGATTACATTGTGTGCAGGAGGGGTTGTGCATTTACTAAATATGTTTTGTGTATTTTTAATAATAAAATTTAATCACAACCCATTTGGAATATGTACTGTATGTCGTAAACTCTTCTCTTTCCAGTGCTCTAGTTTGTTTTTACATAATGTTAGAATATATTTGGTATGTATACTTTAGAAAAAACAGAAAATATTTATACCTTTGAGCCAACCTTCAGCCATCTGCTGCTGGTAAAATTATTTTATAATTTGATTCAGCTCTGACACTAAAGGGATCCTGTCATTCGATGAAGTTATCATATATCTTCTTTTTTTTCTTTTATATGCTTTAACTGTTCTTTAGGTGCCCGATAAAGAAAACATAGTCGTTGTATTAGTTAAAGCGTACCTAGACCCAAGAATAGAAATTGTATTTATTACAGCTTACCAGCCCTTGGATGAGGAATGGCGAATTTAAGTGCAACGATGCTCACTTAAACCCACTGGAGATTTTTCACTACCACATTTCCTTTATATTAGTGTTTAAAACTAATATGAACAGTGTCGGAAGAGTCCAGTGCAAAAAACAAAACACTGATCTCAATACCAGAGCTAAACAGGGCACAATTAAGTAGAACAGAGGGGCAGAGAGATTTTATTCCAAAAGAGGAACATACCCTCCTAATGAGAGAAAGGTGGGAGCTATGTTGAATCTAGGCACAAATGGCTATTTTCTGGACAGAAGAAATCCATTCCTCTCAGTTCATAAAAATGCATTTAAAGGGTGATAGAATAGGCATTTATACCCTTGTGACTCAGAGCTGTCTTTAGTTGTATGTGGAATCGGGAATATGTGGTATCTACATTAACGGGTGCTCGGGTTAGAAAATGTCTACATTTGTGGTATAAGGTGACATGTTTTTATTATTATTTGGCTGCTGCATTTTGCTCTTGCATACTGAACCTACATGAATACAGTAATCAGCTCATTCCCTCTAGAGTGGGTCCAGTGATATATGTGATGAGGAGTTCCATCTTAGGCTCATTTCCAAGATATTGTTCTCCGCAGGGTGGAATAGAAGTGAGAAGTGGTGTTATATGGCTGCTCCATGGTTTAAACTGCCCGGTAATGAACATCTATTCCTGAAATCAAACAGCGCTTATTAGGACTGATTACCCTATTTTAGAGCCTAGTTAGACTGTAAATGCACCATATAATCACCACATTCCCAAATGGAAAATTATGTATCTGAATATCTGAAGCACAGTTAGGGTTATTTATTACACACAGCACAGGCACTTGTCAGGGAGCAGTAACTCTAGATCCTCTTAGCTGCAGAACATTGTCTGGCTGCAACACTTGTAAGCATTTCTGAGGGAAGATACTTAAAGTGATTCTATGCTGACGGCAACATTATTAAAACAATAGTATGGTTTGGTAGTGGGTAGCATAAAGTACCTGCTCTTACTTTATGCCAGTATTCTCCTTCTTAATCCAATGCCCTCAAAACCCTAGATAGATAACGGCTTTATGAAAGTCAGTATTTGCATATGGCTAGACAAGTCCTCTTTCCCACACAACACACCCCATTCCCCTTCACAAACTCAGTGGTTCGCAATGTTGTGGAATTTTACTCACTCTTTTTTTGTGCTGTTTGAGTTTTTGAGAAAAAAATTCAGAAACGGGAACAGGCCTCCAATCATTTAAAGCGGGACTTAAATCCTGTGCATGTATATATACAAACTATGTCTGCAATCCTATACTGAAATAGAACTAATTGATTAATACCTTATTTGTATGCGCTAACATGTTCTGGCTCTTTAATTTACTGTCCACTGGATCTGAAGCTATATTATTTTTGTAAATTTTGTAAAATAACATTTCTTGAAGTTCCTTCTTCAGAAGTTTGTTTTTCCACTTAGTGGAACAGCTAATCATGCAGGATTTACGATGGCTGATAAATTGTAGATTTACAGCACAGGTACTATAGATCAATACATTTCATAGCCTGTAATGTCAGCCACGGGCTTATCTGGTTTGCAGAGTGATGTCTAGCACTTCTGAAACAAACGGTTTATGTGAGTGGAATGGATGAATCCCTTTTAAGGAACAAAACAGAATAATGGGATACAAGAAATCGTGGGACATTTGCCATCGATCTTGGACTTATTGAGCTGTATACAAAAAATACTGCAATGGTGTTTATAAAATAAATGTACCCATCGACAGGAGTGTTCCTGTTATGAGGCAGGTGAAAGTTCATAAATGAATGTGCAAACTTTGTTAGAAATGTCTATATGGTGGGATACCAACCTCTAACTTGTACTAACTCCTAGTGTGGATATTGCCCTGGCTGAGATATTGCCATCCTCAGGGCAGAAAAAAGCCCCCTAGCAAAATATATGCAGATAGGTTGGCAGTGGTACCAGTCTGGCACATTGTTATATCAAGGCAAGGTTTTGCTCCACTATGGGCTTAGTTGCTTTTCTGACAGCCTGTGTTTCAAGGCAAGGTTTTGCTCCGCTATGGGCTTAGTTGCTTTTCTGACAGCCTGTGTTTCAACTGGACGGCAGGGGGTGACCAACGACAGCAGTTCCAGCATCTGAGCAGAGCAGTTGGACTGAAAGCTACTGCAGGAAGTGGCATATCCAGGGCATTGCGCCACTTGAAGGGGGGGGGGCACAGATACCCTTACACATTTTCCCACCCAGCTCTTGTTAACCTGGTATGCTCTGGCTGGTGTCCTGCCCAGCTCCTGGTAACCAGTGATGGTTGCCCAGAGCTGGGCAGGATGCCAGGGGGGCAATTTGTTGTACATACATCTCTGACTGCAGGTATACTTGCCAGCAGTCACTTAGAGGTGTCGGGGAGCTAGATCTTTAATTACCAGCAGAAAAGGCACAAATTGTTAGCCACCAACTAATTATTTGAGCACATTGGCGAACCTGGCTCCTCTGATTTGACCAGACATAGGCATTGCTCCACACAGGAATTCTCCAATTGGCAGGAGTTACCAGAACATTCTGAAGGCAATGCATCCTTGACATTTCTTGGTAATGCATTGGAAACCACTAGTTTCCTAAATGATGCTGTCTACATGCCTCCTACAGATGAATGGTGATAGGGAATAAACTAAGAAATACCATAGGATTGTCTGGTTGTAAATTACTAATCTGTTCATACCATGACTGTCTAAGTACTGAGGTGAAGCACACTGACCAAAGCTGGACTAAGAGCGCACCCAGAGCTCACACTAGACAAAACCAGCTCTTAGCTACAGGTTTAGCACTTTCTCTCAGAGTTCTAATGTCTGCATGAATGGTATCGCAACCTGTATTCACTTTAGCTTAAAGGAGAACTATGGTGTCAGTGTTTTCCCCCATAGTTCTCCTTAGGGTAACGGGAGGACACAAACTAGCGTCCTCCCGTTACCCTAAGCTCAGTATACCACGAGCTGTAGCTCGCGGTATACTGAGGCGCCGGAGCGGATCCCGACATCGACGTCAAGATTCGCCCAGCTGCGTGAGTGACAGCTGGCTCTGCCTATCTAGAGGCAGAGCCAGCTGTACCCGCCCCCTCCCCCGTCCGTTCCGCCAGTCAGCGCTGGCAGATCGGAGCGAGGAGAGGGGAATCCAGCCCCTCCCTCTGTCACGGCAGAGAGCCGTGACAGGATCGAGAGGTGAGCGAACCCGGTGTGTGTTCGCTCACCTCCCGATCTACTGAGCCGACCTGTGACAGTCTCATTGTCACAGGTCGGCTAGAACTATGAGGTGAGTGGAAATCTCATAGTTCTCCTTTAAAGTGAGTCCCCATAAATCCAACAATCAGGCCACTCCTTGTCCATCTACCACAATATAATGGAGGGAAGGGACAGTTGCACAAGGGTTTTTAGGGTATCAAGTCCTGAAATTCATAGACCTAGAGAAACGAGTTTGCATCCATACACTGGTGTGAGTTTAGTAGAGTAAATTCGAAATGATTGCTATCATGTTATAGGTTACTACACTTAAGAATTGAAATATTTCTTCAGAATGTCAAAACTATTAATAGATCAATTAACTGATTTTACACAATTCACTCCTCATTTTAAAACAAAATCCTGCATTTCCATTAGAGCTCCTTTATAGACAGTTTGTCATTTAAATCCCCAGTGGCTCTGACTATAACATTATTTTATACAGCCAGTTACTCGCTCTCCTTTTTGTGCCCTTTCTTCTTGTCCGTGAAAAAGACCTATTATACTTGACATTAAATAGTCTGTAAATTAGTCTTCCTATCAGTTGTTTAACCTTTCACATTTTGTAACTGTTCTTTATGAAAATACAGTAATATGGTCAGAAGAAATCAATTTATATTCCTTGTGTGCTGCAATGTAATCACACAGTGTCCCACAACATATACAGCTCAGGGTAATGAATCAATATCTAATACTTAGTGTTATCATGTTTCTGTATAATAGACTGACTTCTGCAGAATGTATTGGGCATATAGTATATATTCTGCTAACCAGTGGTTGTTTCAAGAGATTCTGGTTACCTATACTGATATTTAACTCATCAAGAAGTGAAGAAGGTTTATAGTCTGGAGGGTAGCTATTTCATCAGTTACACACAAAGGCGGCTATAAAGGACTGGTAATGTGTATGTAAACCCAGAATTTTTAAGTATGGCATCACTGTACACAATTTTCTTAAAAGAGAACTAGAGCCAAACCATTTTTTGGCTATAGTCCTCTTTTGGGTCAAAAAAAAGTACATTTACTAATGAACTCCTGTGTCCCAATGTTAGCATCTAGGGATCTAGTGCTGGGATCCACCCTGCTGCCTGATTGACAGCTAGCTCTGCCTCTCTAGTGCCCGAGTAAGCTGTACCTACCCCCTATTCTGTCTATCCCTCCAGACAATAAGGCAATGTGTCTCCCTAGGATGGAAAGCATGTTACTGGCAGGGTCACCATTTGGAAATAGTCTAAGGGGTCTAGTCACTAAGCTGCCGAAGGATTTAGCGGTAGCTAGCTTCGGCTAGCTTCGGCCCCTGGACCCCTTCAGTTCAGTACGGGCTATTCACGCATATGCATCAGCTCGGCTGAGCAGCGCTGAAAGCCGAAGCTGGCTGAGCGGCCTGCCGTTGGCCAGCCGACAGCCTGCTTCTGACAGCTGGGCAGACCCAGCCGTGATCTTACGGCTGGCTCCGGCCACTTGCAGAGAGATCAGCGTCCCTGGTTACCAGCTAACCAGGGACACTGATCTCCACACAGCAAACTCTCCCTGGCGCTCCGGGTGTCTCCTGCTCCCGGCCGCCGAGGAGAGAAACACTGCTGTTTCTTTTTTTTCTTTATTCTGACACAGAGCCGTGTCAGAATAGAAAAAAAAAAAAAGTTTTTGCTCATTGGAATGCATTGCTAGATTCCTATTGGCTATTTCAATTTGCAATAGCCAATAGTAAACTAGCATTGTATCCACCCTCTGCTGCAGTTCTCCATCAGGTCCATCAGCAGAGGGTGGGTACAATGCTGGTTTACTATTGGCTATTGCAAATTGAAATAGCCAATAGGAATCTAGCAGTGCATTCCAATGGGCAAAAACTTTTTTTTTTCTATTCTGACACAGCTCTGTGTCAGAATAAAGAAAAAAAAAGATAAATCAGTGTTTCTCTCCTGGGCGGTCGAGAGCGGAAGGCTCCCAGAGCGCCCGGGAGATTTTTTTTTTTTTTTATGGCAGCAGAACCGCCGGACATTAGAAAACTGTTGGGCGGAGCTAGCTGTCATTGCTAGCTCCGCACAATCGTTTTCTATTTACTTTTTTTAAACTATTTTTCTGCTCTGCTCGGTACCTCTGAGGAACCGAGCAGAACAGCCGAGCCGAATGCCGCTCAGCGGCATTTGGCTATTCACTCACTGCTGTTCGGCATCTATAAGAATATGCCGAACAGCAGGGAGTAAGCTGTTGGATCGATTGAGTCGAACTCCTTCTGCACTTGGGGTCGGCCGAACATGCTGAGCATGTTCGGCCCACCCGAAGCCATGCGAAGCAAGCCGATGTACGGCTGATTTCAGCCGATATACGGCTGAAATCAGCCGTACAAGCCTGAAGTGAATAGCCGAACAGTGTTCGGCTCACTTCACTTGGGGTCGGTTGTTCACTCGGCTGCCCTCGGCAGCTTAGTGAATAGACCCGTAAGTCTCCATTCACATCTTTACGTTGCAGGACCACGTACAATCCCTTATGGGATCCTGCATCAAATGTTGCAATTAACCCCATTATGAGGTACCAATATTTCAATATGACACCCCACCGCAACTAGCTATTGCATGTGCAAACTCATTTTTAGCTAGAAAATGGCAGCTGGTGCCTGATTGTTTGCTACATCCAAGTCAGACATTTTCCTTTCTACAGTCCATAGTCTTACAAGAAGTGAAAAATCAGTTTACCCCTTGGACCGTTTATATATGGAGTGTTATTCCTGTGTAGCCTTTCTCAAATTTATATTCCTTACATGGTTTGCTTTTGATGTTTGTCATTGTCTTGATTAACTTTTCAGGCTCATGCTTGGGCACATCTATTTTGTTTTTTCTTTTGTCTGCCTAGATATCGTCACTTCATTTTGTTTATCCAAGTCAGGGGGATGAAGTCTCAAGGCGCACGTAAATCTCCATAGCGACCTTGGCTTTGGCCCGTTGCCCGCTGCTTGGGCTGCTCACTAAACACTGTGCCCTCATGAATTATTTAGGCACCGTTAAGAATATAGCAACAGGCTCCAGCAGAGTAACTGAGCAGGGCAGCTGACTTCAGTGACCTGATATTTAATTGCTAGACACCTGTCCTACAGGACATCTTCTCCTGCTTGAGTTATTTTTTAAAGCACCCTTACACCTGGTGAAGAATGCCAAAGTTTGCAGAGGTGCTTAACTGAAATTAAGAAAAAACATAGAAGATTGTCTTAAAAACAGCTTTTGTCTATTCTGCAGAGCATTGTGCCAGTTCTAAATGCCGGGCTTTATGTATTGTTTTGTTCTTTGCAGATATTCCTAGGTCACTCCTGAAAACTGGCCATAGAAATTAAGATTTCTCTTGCTCAGCCCCCGTAGGTGGTCGGCAGGGCCACCTATGGATGACATTTTAGGCAATTTAGCAGGAAATAGCCAAAAATGTATCTGTCTGTGGGGCTGAATGAGCAAAATCTTTTGGTTCTCCTCTGCCAGCTATTTTACTCTGCTGATGGTGTCCATGGCTGTCAGAACATCCAAACAGTGATTGCAACTGACTGGCTGCAGTCACTATGTGGCCAACCATTTTCCAGCATGTTCCTTCAACAAAAGTCAATTGAAAAATCGACTGACTGATTGTGGCTGTCATTGCCTACCTCATTCTATAAATGCGAGTTGCCTGGGTGTCTCTAGCTTAAGTGCCCTTTCACACCACATCCAGATTACCTCCAGAGCAGACCAGACTGTTTCCGGACCCAAAATGCATCCCAATGTATCCCTATGCTATTTCTGGCCTCTGTTCCCACCAGTGCAGTCCGTTCCGGACCAGACCAGAAAAATACGGCTTGTCCTATTTTGTCTGGTCCGGAATGCACTGGAATTCATCAAAAATGCATCAATAACGCATGGAACACACTGAAACACACCTGTAAGACCATTTTAAGCTATAAAAAAGTTATTTTTTTTCTTTTTTATTCCAATCGCGGCAAAATCGCATTAATATCGCAGCAAAAATGCAATGCTCTACGTTCCAGATCTGGTCCGGGAAATGGTGTGAACCCAGCCTAAAGCCTTACTCTGAGCTTCCCCTTCCCACTGCCCAGAATGCTCCCCCCAGAGTCTCCCCTTGCCACCGCGCCTGTATTTTTTAATTCTGCACCACTGGCGTAATAATGTTAGCCACATTTTCTGCATCATTGTTTGTGCAATGGTGCTGTGGCCACACCTCCTTAGGGGACAGGACCATGACGCCCTGTAGTCACCAAATGTTCTCAGTCTTCCTGGTTAAATGAGTGGGTGGAAAGGTAGTTTGATATCTTTCAGTGTACATCCTGAAGAAGTGTACAACAAATGATTGCCAGAGAAATTAGAGAAATTCTTATACCAATACTTGTTTCTTAACTGAGAATTCTGTTTTATCAAAGTGTCATGTTAGAGCAGGGGTAGCAAACCTGCAGCCCCCCAGCTGTGGTGGAACTACAAATCCCATGAGGCATTGCAAGATTCTCACAGCCACAGACATGACTCCCGAAGAAATGCATCATGGGATTTGTAGTTTTACCACAGCTGGAGGGCCGGAGGTTTGCTACCCCTGTGTTAGAGGGTAAGTAAATGTACCTCCCCTCCAGCAATGAATTGTCCACAAGCTCCCTCACCAGCACTTCTCTCTGTCTTTTTCCAATCTTGGCATGAATGGGAGTTCATTTATCCCGGCAGATGCCAAAAGTGTACATGGAGCTCCCCATGTGCAGCTCATTGTACTGTACATGTGAACAAAATTGCGAAAATGAAAGTAAGAATCCTTTATAGACATTGAAGGCGATTTGATAAGTCTGGAGTAGACTAAATCTGGCGCAGCTGTGCATGACAACCAATCAGCTTCTAGCTTTTCATTTTCAAAGCTTAAAGGAGAACTATGGGGTCAGGGCTTTTCCAAATAGTTCTCCTTAGGATAACGGGAGGACACAAACTAGCGTCCTCCCGTTACCGTAAGCTCAGTATGTCGCGAGCTACAGCTCGCGGTATACTGAGACGCCGGAGCGGATCCCGACATTTATGTTGAGATCCGCCCAGCTGCGTGAGTGACAGCTGGCTCTGTGTGTGGCCAACTGTACCCGCCCCCTCCCCCGTTCGTTCCGCCAGTCAGCGCTGGAGGATCGGAGCGGGGAATCCAGCCCCTCCCCTGTCACGGCAGAGAGCCGTGACAGCATTGAGAGGTGAGCGAGCGCCGGTATATGTTCGCTCACCTCCCGATCTACTGAGCCGACCTGTGACAGTCTCATTGTCACAGGTCGGCTAGAACTATGAGGTGAGTGAAAAGCACACTGAAGCAAACTGAAGATAAAAATTGGTTACTACGCACATCTGCTCTAAATTCTGCCTGCTCCAGTTTTATTAAATTCCCCCCAGAGTTGTCTCTTCTGCAATAAAAAGTGGCTGGTTCGCACATTTTCAATTTTAGTTGAAGTTCTACTTCAAGAACTGTTCTTACCCACCACCACCAATCAGGTTTAGGGTCCACTCGCACCTAAGTGTAGCATTACCCTCACAATACTGTGTGTTACCTGGCATATGATACCTAGTGTGTGTTACCATGCACTAGGTGCCTTCCATTGCCATTAATTTGAATGGCATCCCAGCGCACCTTCCGGCTGCCTCGAGCTGTAACGCGGGATACCGCAATACAATGCTACACTTAGGTGTGTACAGGACCTTAAGTTTGCCCTTCAAAATGACAGTTGAGATCTGTGAGGAAAAAATAACTGTTCTTTATACTGAATGTTTGTCTGAAGTGTACCTGTAGGGCCTGTTCACACTAGCCTGCCACTAAACCGCTGCAATCCAATACAGGCTGCGGAAGCTGCCACAATGCACTAGCCTGACCGCTAAAACACAGCGTTTCATGCGGAAGGGCTAGTGTGAACGGGTCCTAAAGCTAGAGCTATCACAGTTTACATTCTTTTTTTTCATTTTTATTGGTAGTGTACAATGTGGTGACCTGCGGTGGCATCCATTGCGCTGCCATAAAATGTAGCATGTTTGCATTTTATAGCAGCAATTGTTTTCTATGTGTTTTTGCGGTGACCTGCATTGTACCAGTGTGGTAAAACGCAGGTCACCGAAATATGTGAGAATTGCAGGCCACAGATGACGTAATGGATAGAGATGGCTGCACCATTACAAGGACAGAAATTTCTAGGAACAAATCCCTCAGGTCCGGGACTGAACCTGGAAGCCAGAAACAATTTGTAGTAGATATGAGGAACAGAATCACTTTTTGCCGCACACCAACAGACTTTTACAGCACATCTCCCCACCAGCTTTGTTATGGTACTGCTTATATTACCGGAGCTCTTGAGCCATATGAATAATAAATTAAACAGGATTATTATAAATGAACATTTTAAACTACAGTTCATGTGGAGAGTGGAATGCATGAAATTCTTTTTATTAATAGGAACAAGTGTGGAATTCTGAGAACATTACTTATCATGCATAAAGAAGAGGGCATTTTTATAAAATGACACATCACATTAAAGTGCAAGTGGGGCCCATTGTGTCTGCACATTCTAAATTGCCAACTTAATCTTATAATTAGAGGAGGCTGTTTTAAAACACAAGATACGCGACTCACAGTACTGAAACTAGGTCTTTAAAGGTCTTGATGACAATGAATATATTACATATGATTAATGGAATTAGTGCAGTGAATACTGGTTGGGTAAATCACCTACTAATTTGTATCTGTGTAGAACTCCAGTGGCAAAAAAAGCATAGGTGAAATTAAAGGGTATCTATGGTCAAAAACTAAAAATAAATATGTATTACTATATTGATTTTCCATAAGTTCTATTCCACTCCTAGTAACCATATCGATCTAGACGTTTGTAAACTTACTTATTGAAAATGCCCAAAGGATGTACTTTCTCAATACACTGACACAATTTTACTCAGCCCTGTGAATATTCACTTCCTCGTGTCACAATTCTCACAAAGGCTGCCATCTGTACTACAACTCAACGTCTGAACAATGTAACATCATCATTGCGTGTTGGAAGCAGTGCATTCTGGTCTATGTAGCCTTGATAAATCGGGATTGCATCACATCAAGCAGCAGGGAAAGTGATACAAAGCACAGTGGGAATCCAGCAAGTTGTTGAAAGTGATGGGCAGATAGAAGGCAGCACTCATTACATAAAAGGGATTTTTTAACTAAGCTTTGATTGCTTTATTAACTCTAGTATTACAGTGCTAATGTTATAATAGGATAGTATGTGCTGGGAATGTAGAACTCTTTTATTGCTGGCCATATACTGTTAGATTTTATTCTCATTCATCCCTGCAGGGCAAAACAAGAAATAAAAGATTCTTGATTCCTAAACAGCATGGGTGGAGGAATCCCTCCACCAGTCTATTGTATTCTGACAGTGGCAGCACAGTCACTGCAGCTGATTGGCTGCATTATTTTGAAAATGGTGGATAATGTACTGAGAATTTCTTTATGTGCAGATGACTTACTTTACATGTCTGACCCCCAGTTGATTTTCTTCTGATATCCTTGATATGAGCTATTTGGATCATTTACAGGGTACAGGAATAAAGTGTATCAAAATAAAAATGTAATATATTGCAATTTAACAGTCCTTAGATGTGACAGCTGCATTGGTTTTCTTTTTTCAGGCTTACTTCTCTTTATTTTCATCTACTAATCCTGCAAATAACACACTTGCTGTTCCTTCATGGCTACACTCACTTCTCCACTGTATCTATGAAGACTGCCATGGATGTCACAAAGGGTGAACTTTGGTTATCTCCATCACGTGGTAGTTAACTACTATTCAGTAATAATAAAGAAAAGATTGCTTTTGCTTTCAGATTAGCTCACAGGAAGTGACGTGCACGTTTTTTTCTGACAAGGTCAACAAGTATTTTTCTGTACCTGCAGAAAATGTTCTTAGCCTGAAAATCATTGCAGCCACCATATTTAAGTACTTGTAAACCATAGTTGTGGTAAATCTACCAGTGGTGATGCAAGTTTTGGTGACCTGCTGACTAGGGATGTCCCGATACCAATGCTAGCATCGGAATCGGGCCCGATACAGGACATTTTGACAAGTACTTGTACTTGTCAAAATGCCCCGAAGCCTAGCGCCGAAGCTTGCACTATGTTTTTTTTTTCTCCTTACTTACCTCGCCGAGCGTCGCGTCACTGCTGCTCCGGTGGGCGGCGCTCCGAGCGGGGTCATCTAGCAGTCTCCGGGTCCTAATTTTGGTGGCCGGAGACTGCCAGATGACCCCGCTCGGAGCGCCGCCCACCGGAGCAGCAGTGACGCGACGCTCGGCGAGGTAAGTAAGAAGAAAAAAAAAAAAATCCCGCAGCGCCAGTACAGCAGGGGAGCAGGGATGTGTCAGCGGCGCGCTGGTCAGACGAAAGGAGCTCCAGGTGGGGTTGTAATTATCGGGCAGGCACCTCTAGTCAGCTAAATTAGGACCCCACCTGGAGCTCCTCCCACTGGACCAGCGCGCCGCTGACTCGTCCCTGCTCCGGCACAGTGAATCACAGTAAGTGAGGGGAGATTTGGGGGGATTTATTACAGTAACCAATTATGTATTGTCTGCACTGTATTAGCAGTATATACTCTATATGGAGTATATACTGCTAATACAGTGCAGACAATACATTTACAATTATACTAACATGAATGTATTAAATGATCTGTATGTAGCCCTGTACTATGGATCATTTAACCCATTCATGTTAGCAGAGGATCATTGTAAATGTATTGTTGCAGGCACTCTATATGTACATGTACTATATACTACATATAGAGTGCACTGAACAATAGATTTACAATTATCCTCTGCTAATATGAATGGGTTAAATGATCCGTAGTACATGATATGTAGCCCTGTACTACGGATCATTTAACCCATTCATGTTAGCCGTGCAGAATTGTATATCTATATGTACTGTACATATACAGCACAAATGTCCCGTACATTTCAGCAATACATTTACAATAATTCCCATGTTATGTACTATGGATCATGATTTAACCTATTCATGTTAGCAGGGGATAATTGTAACTATTGCTGTAATATGTACTATGGATCATGATTTAACCTACCGTATATACTCGAGTATAAGCCGAGATTTTCAGCCCATTTTTTTGGGTGAAAAGTGCCCCCCTCGACTTATACTCGAGTCAGCGCCAGCGCGTCTTCTTACTTACCTCGCCGAGCGTCGCGTCACTGCTGCTCCGGTGTGCGGCGCTCCGAGCGGGGTCATCTGGCAGTCTCCGGGTCCTAATTTAGGTGGCCGGAGACTGCCAGATGACCCCGCTCGGAGCGCCGCCCACCGGAGCAGCAGTGACGCGACGCTCGGCGAGGTAAGTAAGAAGAAAAGAAAAAAAATCCCGCAGCGCCAGTACAGCAGGGGAGCAGGGATGAGTCAGCGGCGCGCTGATCAGGCGAGAGGAGCTCCAGGTGGGGTTGTAATTTAGCGGGCAGGCACCTCTGAGCCAGCTAAATTAGGACCCCACCTGGAGCTCCTCCCACTGGACCAGCGCGCCGCTGACTCGTCCCTGCTCTCTCCGTGATGTGATGATCGATCACCGGCACACGGACACAGTGAGTGAGGGCGGAGGGGGGGGGGAGAGAGATTCATTTCATTAAGCAAGATAACATAAATATTTATTGATATGCATTTTGTTTAGAGGTGCTTTGAACTATGTTTATTTGTTTATGAAATCTCACATTTCTATATAAATTGCTAATGATTGGGTTCTTAGGCTGAGTGCTATGGGTGCCCCTTTCCCTTGCCAACACAGACAATGGGTTAGTTGCAGAGGAAATTCATTTAAAACCTACGGTATATATGTATTGTCTGCACTGTATTAGCAGTATATACTCTATATAGAGTATATACTGCTAATACAGTGCAGACAATACATTTACAATTATACTAACATGAATGTATTAAATGATCTGTATGTAGCCCTGTACTATGGATCATTTAACCCATTCATGTTAGCAGAGGATCATTGTAAATGTATTGTTGCAGGCACTCTATATGTACATGTACTATATACTACATATAGAGTGCACTGAACAATAGATTTACAATTATCCTCTGCTAATATGAATGGGTTAAATGATCCGTAGTACATGATATGTAGCCCTGTACCCCCTTTTCCACTTACAGAGCTAGGTTATTTTTCTTTTAAATAAATATTAATGTAATTTTATTGGTATCTATCTACCAGTAGCTGCCTCATTTCCCACCCTCGGCTTATATTCAGGTCAATACTTTTTCCCAGTTTTTTTTGGTCAAATTAGGTACCTCGGCTTATATTCGGGACGGCTTATACTCGAGTATATACAGTATTCATGTTAGCAGGGCAGAATTGTGATCGCCTCCCACAAGCTGAGCACCGAGATGCGATGCAGCGATCCTGCCCAGCGCCGACTACAAGAGGCACCGCATGAGGCTTTGGGGATCGGAGTGAAACTGTGAGTAAGGGAAGCTGGGACTGGCTGTAAATCTATTGCTATAGTGTACTGGACGTGTGTAATGTATATGTAGTACATATATACAGCACACACCTCCACTACACTCCAGCAATAGAGTTACAATTCTCCCCTGCTAACATGAATAGGTTAAACCATGATCCATAGTACATAACATGTAGTTGTACTATGGATCATTTAAAGTCACCTGTCCCTTTAAGAAAAAGTATCGGTAATTGGTATCGGCAAGTACATGAGGGGATGTACTTGTACTTGGGCCTGAAAAAGTGGCATCGGGACATCCCTACTGCTGACCTTCAGGGATTTCTTTCTCTTTAGACGGGAAGTGAAGGGAATAATCCCCACAGATGGGAAAAAAGTTTGACAAAGGTTGTAACCCTCCCCTACGCTATCCAAAACTGAAAACTTCAGATCTGCTTTAAATGGCGCTTGTGTTGAATAGAGTTACCTCCCAAGTGATATTCCTCGTACAATTGGCAAGGCGTAATAAGTCTATTTATTAGTTTTTATTCAAAGGTAGACAGCCTAGGACCTTGAAAGCTATTGTGTGCTTTTCATTAAAGGGGAAACTGGGAGATTGCCAAATTTACACTGGTACAATATTTCAGCTTAGGTTTTCTCACGTATTTGTGCAGCTTTCTGATAATGAGTTATTTGGGGGTTTATGTTGGGACTCACAACAGTGCTGGGGTTGTTCATTAACTTTTCTACCATACGCCTATTATCATGATTCTGTATTTTATTTTAAAGATACTTTGAAAGCCTGGAAGTACTTTTAATATTTATGAGGTATTAGTTATTCTATTTATCCTACCCTTAGATTATAGGAAATCCCAGGTTTGATGCAAGATTAATTTATAGGTGCAGATTAAAAGATGCTGCGAGCAGGATGGTCTAATATAAGGTCTTCTTTCTTCAGTACATCCAGAAAAATAAACACCAGTTTTAGTATTGGCTGCTTGATTCTATTAGATCCTGTTGTTTATCAATATGAGAATGAGGGCTTTTGTGAAAGGGAGCATTATCTGTTGGAAGCATGGCATTTTAAATGTGAGTTGCTATATTATGCATTTTAAGAGGAATACATACTACAGTTGTTCTTGGTAATGCAATCAAAGCTTACTTGAAAAAATCCCTTTTATGCAGTGAGTGCTGCTTTCCGTGTGCCCACCACTTTCACCAACTTCCTGGATGCCCAGTGGGTTTTGCATCTCTTTCCCTGCTTGATGTGATACAATCTCGAGTTCGTGAACTTAATAATTGGCCAACTAATCGATTATGAAAATAATCGTTAGCTGCAGCCCTAGTTACATTGTTCAGACATTGAGTTGTAGTTCAGACAGCAGGCTCTGTGACACAAGGAAGTGCACATTCACAGGACTGAGTGAAATTGTGTCAGTGTATTGAGGAAGTACATCCTTTGGGCATCGTGAATAAGTGAGTTTTATAAGGTTATAAGGAGTAGGATAGAACTTATGGAAAATCAATATAGAAATACATATTTATTATTAGTTTTTGACAATGGAAATACATATTTATTATTAGTTTTTGACAATGGATATCTGTTCTGCGGAGTAGCATGGATACATTTCCAATTGGACACATTGTACAATAATTTAAGACTACCATCAAGAAACAAAAATCTTGATTTCATTCATTTTAATTTTTTTAATGTTTGTTTTTAATAATTGAAAAACAGTTATTAAAAACTAAGTATAACATTTCCACATATTCTCCTATAGTTAGAATATTCAGCTTGTTTTAAACCCTTGTACTTGATGATCAGTACAAGCTGGACCACAATGTCCCCTTGCAGACATTCAAAGCATTTGATGGGTAATGTATAGAAGATATATTGCTGAAGCCAAGGTACTAGGAAAGTTGTAATTATTTTCAGCTCATGGATTTGTGGTTAGCCAGTCCAGGCTTTATGATGTAGTCAATATATGATTACAATATGTCATACTCACTTTTATTTATATTGATCATTAATCCATTTGTCACCTGTAGCATTTCTCTAGTAGGCACTCATTGTTGTTATTGCATAAAACCTCACTGCATAAAAACTTAAATTACGCTTTTATGTTTTAAAATATGTTCACACCAGCAGGTCCACGATTCACATAATGGACGTGCACTGTAATTCGTTGTTTCAACATGCTGGGTTGAGTTAAATTGTATATTAGAATCATTTTATTGCAATGCACACCAGTGCAAGAGACATTGATGTGAGCATGTCATATACAAAGAAAGTAATTTTAGGTATATTAGTCTTTCTTGTTATTAATTAGATTTTTGAAAGATTACACATTCTACATTTTGGCAGGAGTATAAATGTAATTTACTGAGACTTCCCTGTTGGAGCACATTTGTCTCTTGTTAAGGGTTTTCCCAAAAATGATACAAAGTCCAACACAATCTACCAGACCTACCTGGAACCCACATATTCTCTGTACTATTTTTTCTTTGCCTTTCTGCCCTTGAACCATAATCTTTTAACTTCATGTGTGCCTTACCTCAGACTCCCAAAACCTCTTCATAGAAGTTCTTTTAATACAATTGGAGACTCTTCTCAGACTCATTGCTCCATTCATCTCTGCCTAACCTAGCCTCTTCTGAATGTGATTTAAATAGATATGATTATTACTACAGAGGCTGGAGGGGGAGTGATATTGGGGTCTTTAAAAAAGTACACTAAAAGTTTAACTGGATAATGCATCAGAAATTGGTACTAGCACTGGATGCTGTAATTCGTGAGACAATGGGATTTATATGGTTATACTGGTACATAACTGAACAGACCTAAAGTGATACTTAATACTGTAAAGCATATTAGTGATGCAGATTTTGACCTGCCTTCCTGTGGTGCCCTATCATCCAGGATACAAATACAGGATTTCTGAAAGTATGTGGAGAACTGGGCATGTATCAGTGCCTAGAGTTAAAGGAGAACTATGGGGTTAAGGCTTTTCCCCATAGTTCTCCATTAAGCTACTGCTCGCGGTATACTGAGACGCCGCTGCTGAAGCGGGTCCAGACAATTATGTCTGGATCCGCCCAGCTAGGGGAGTGACAGCTGGCTCTGTCAATGTAGAGGCAGAGCCAGCTGTAGCTGCCCCCTCCCCCGTCCGATCCGCCAGTCAGCTTTGGCAGATCGGAGCGGGGAATCCAGCCCCTCCCCTGTCACGGCAGAGAGCCGTGACAGGATTGAGAGGTGAGCAAACGCCGCTATGTGTTCGCTCACCTCCCGATCTACTGAGCTGACCTGTGACAGTCTCATTGTCACAGGTCGGCTAGAACTATGAGGTGAGTGAAAAGCACTCACCTCATAGTTCTCCTTTAATGATAGGTTGATCAAGCTCTGAACACTGCATTGAGGAATGAGAAGGCTGTGTCCACTTCAGATATTAGTGTAGTGCGTTGGGGGAAATCTCTGCTTCATCTAGGAGGGCCTGCTCTGTGTAGCTCCAGAAGGTCCCATTTGCCATTGCTTTGCTTTGCAGGCAGTATACCCAAGCACTGCTTGCACTGAGGTAACATAAACTTTACTATTAGACATTAATATAATATGTTTTTCTAGCATTCTGCCATATGTAGATCATAGGTTGACTGTAAATGAAAAGCCTCTCTTTGTTTTAGCAGTCAAGTGGTTAAAGTGTTATTCAAGCCCGGTGAACCCTCCTTTGCAACGTTGGTTAGGATATTATTGATTCCGCTGCCAAATGTAATAAATCACTCCTCTAGACCTCTTGTAAAGAGCCCTTTAGTAAAGAATACATCAAGTGGAATTGTTCTCACTAGAAATATAAAATTCACAGCAGAAAAGAACTGCAAACTATGTAAACTTTACGTTCTCAGCTGAAACAATGAACTGTTATAATAATGACAACAATAAGGTTTAAAGTTGACTTTCTGAAACAAGTCTGTGATAAAATCCAGATAGGGCATTTCTCTAAAAGTATTTTTTTTTACTTGCAGTCACAGTTGGCAAGACATATTTGGCTTTAATGGCACATAGGAATCTGCAAAACGCAGTAAGGTTTAACAACCAATCAAAAATAAGTGTTCATGGTTCTAGCTGTTCTGTGTTATGTGGCTAGTTGCTGTGGGGCAAGAGCAATGTATTTCCCTATTGCCCTACATGGCTCCCCATCAACTTCAAACTTTTATCTGTAGTCTTTCTATAAAGCCACTCATAATATGTGTGCTTTTATATCTGCTTTTTTAAATATTTTATTCTTATTTTATTTTCTCAACTAAGCCATCAAGGACAAACCAGTAATAAAATACTATAAAAAAAAGACAACCCCTTTATTTCAAATTGGATGATCAGTGAGATGGGGGTAGATAAGGAATATTGTATACTTACCTCTAAGTTACTATCTTTCTTATTGTACAAATATGGCAGACTAACATTTATCTCATGCCGCCATAAGTGCAGTAGGAAAGAATAAATTCTGTTCACTCTTGTTATTGCAATCCTCCAATGTGCTGACCACGAGTTCCAGTAAGCTCCAATTCTAGGATCAGAAATTTGGTGCTTCTCTAAGGTAGGCAGTCGAGTTAATAACCGACCTGAAGCAAAGTGAGCCGAACGCTGTTCGACTATTCACTTCAGGCTCAGTCGAGCCGAAGCATATGCCTTCGGCTCGACTGAACCCCCCGGCCGACTTCGGGAGCTGTACGGGCTATAGCGAGCACCACCATTGCAATCTGGGCCGGGAACGCAGTATGGAGTGCAGAGGGACCTTCCATCTGTTTCCATATGGGACAGACACCTTATATTTTGTTTCCAGTATTTACATATTGCCACATATTACATAGCATTTTATAGAGTTTATTAATTGACAGGTAACAATACAATAAATTGTTCGAGAGACCACAAAGAGAAGAAACATTTAAATAGAAAAATGCATAGTTTTTTCCACGTCTCAAAAAGTCCTGAGAGACTAATCCATCTTATATAGTCCAATATGATGTCCTGATTATCACCTAGGTCTTTCAGCTTGTCACCATGTAGGAATCATTGGATAGAATAGCTGAGGAGCCAAAGTAAGGGTGCACTGACCTAATGCATTCACTAAGATACTTTTTATGTAAGAACAAATGGCTCTCACAATCATGTGCCATTGGGTGTAAAACACAAACAGCAGCCATGCCATTTGTCTTTGGGGCAATTTCTAGTTTCTACATTTTAAAGTAAAGGGTTTAATTGAAGAGGATTTTATCTTAAAAGAGAAACATCCTTTCCTGAGAACACTATAGAGTTCTTCAAATGCTGTTTGTCTGGCTCTCATGCTAACCCTCTGAGTTCAATGGTTTATGACCCAAAATAAGTATAGAAATAAGGACTTCTGATTTTCCTTTGATATCCCTCATTTGTGTTGGTGTTCAGGGTCAGTGGCTCAGGACACGTTAAGGTTAAATGGCCAGGAAACTAGCATAAGAGATGACATGCAGCATCTGCTTCCATTCCAGTTACTTTATGGTTACATCCTTTTATGCCGCTCAGCAGTAATGGTGATCTTCTACAAACTGCAAACATTTATTCTTTTTATTCTGTTTTCATTTGCATTGTTAGACATTCCAGCATGGCCTTGGAGAGACGGATTGGTTTAAGTATAGGGCAGACATTTGTAATGACAAGGCACATCCTAGATAGGACGTGTATTGATTATACACTTTCAGATGAGTGTGTTTTAAAGCACGTTTGACAGCATCAATAACATTGCGGTATACTAGCATCTCTCCAAAACGCACTAAAGTGTTTATTTCTAGCAAATGTGAAACACAATAACTCGAGGTTAGAAAATGCATTTTGTTTTTTTTGTTTTTTTCTTTTACTATACAGTTTTTATACTCTCGAGTTGTAGAACAACATATTGATCGCTGAAATGAACTCGGAAGGAAGCGCTTTTGATCTTCAAATAAATTTTAATTTTCTTGGACATACAAGGAAGCAGTGTAGCAGGAGGCAGGAGAAGTGAACAATCTAGGATAACATAGCTGAACTGGAAAGTGAGCTGAATTGTAGAATTTTTCCAAATCAGATATGTTGTCCTAAATTGTGCACTTTTCCTGCCTTCTCCAAACTCTTTAGTGAATCACCCTGTAAATAAATAAATAGCAAGCGAGAGAGAGAGAGACAGACAGAGAGGGAAATGTATTATTGCCATTAAAAAATAGTTTAGTTTTGTAAAATCAGATTAGTGGAAGATTAATAAAAATTTTTGTTGTTGCAGATTGCTGTTTACATTATAGGTTGAATTGTAATAATGAAGTCAAGGCAACTGGACTTGCTGTATTTTTCTTGAAGTACACGAAAAATACAGCAAGTCCAGTTGCCTTGACTTATTTTTTACAGATAACCATGACCTGGAAGAATGAGAACCTTCACAGACATTATAGGCAGGGCCGTCTTTAAGGCAGGGCAAAAGGGGCACTTGCCCGGGGTCCAATCATTGTTGTGGGGCCCTGTACCCCATAAACTAGAGCTGGTGAAAGTTTGAAATGTTTCTGTACGAGCCGTCTAGTGTGCACTACCGCTTTCTGACGCTAGAGGGCAGCAGCCTCCTATCCCACTCCCTATGTGCAGCAAAGATCTCTGCAGCCCTGGGGGGGGGGCATAATAATAATAATGACACTGGGGGGGACATAATAATAATAATGACACTGGGGGGACGTAATAATAATAATAATGACACTGGGGGACATAATAATAATAATGAAACTGGGGGGGGACATAATAATGATGACACTGGGGGGGACATAATAATAATAATGACACCAGGGGACACAATAATAATAATGACACCGAGGGGGGGCATAATAATAATAGACACCAGGGGACATGCTCAGGTGTCATTATCTTTATTGTTGCTATTCTATGCAGTGGAAGTGGTAGGTGGCGAATTATTCACATTTACCATGAAAGCAGAACTATAGGGAGAGTGAAATGTGCTCTTCCCCCTAGTTACTGAAGCTGCCACAGGTTGGCTCTCTTGATCGAGAACTGAGCGATCACATACCGCTGATCACTCCGTTCCCGCACTCACTCTCTCTGCAGGAAGCGGTGACTGTCAGTCACGGCTCCTCGCAGGAATAGCCCCCCTCCCCTCTCTGATCCTCCAACGCTGACTGGAGGAATGGATGGGGCGGACACAACCTCTAGAGAGGTAGAGTCAGCTGTCAATCAGGTGGTGGCGTGGATCTGGACAATATTTTTTGGATCCATCCCAGCTGCAGCGTGGCTCTGCTCTGTCAGCATGTAGCGGGCAATATTGCAGGGGGGAAGGGCGTGGTGGGGGGCCCAAGAAAATGTTTGCCCGGGGTCCAATCAATATTAAAGACGGCCCTGATTATAGGTTGAAGTGAACCTGTGCCCAGCTCATGCACATACAAATATTGACAAATGTATCTCTGTATCGAACAGCTTTGTGAAAAGAAAATCCCGGTATCTAACAGCATTGTGAAAAAAAAATGGTTTTCAAAGTTCACAACACAGGCATTGAATTCTTAAAGGAGATCCAAAGTCACAGCAGACACTTTCACTTTATAACATCAGCAATACAAAGGATAGTTATTGTTGACAATCCAAAATGAGCTTACTTGAAAAATATCCTTTCAATTTGTGAGTGCGGTTTATCTGCTGGCCATCTCTTTCAACAACTTCTTGGATTCCCTGCATGCTTCACAGTTTCTTCCCTGCTCATTCCTTTGGTTTAATTTAATTTCTAGTCTGAATTCCCCCATTCAAATGTGACGCATCTTATTGAATAAATCCTCATTTTCATAGCATGCAATCAGTTTTTGACTTTCATTTAGAGAATGAAATATGAATTTGGGTTCGTTGTTGCAGACCAATTTTTAGTTACCACACTCTTCATACATAAGCCCCAGATTTGTGTGTCCAAGTATTTTCTCTGTAATGAGATGCAATAAAAGTTAATGCATGGACTGTAGTTATTTATTTTTAATTAATTGTGACTGTTACAGTTTTACGATAATTGTTAGGGATGCACAGATATCAATTTTTTGGTATCGAGTACGATTACTAATATTTACCTTTTTGGTACTCGCCGATACCGAGTACTGATACCGGTACTTCTGTTAGCATGGAGCTGGCTTCCTGGGCAATCAGGAAGCTGGACGGCTAGTCATTACCCGCCGCCCAGCTTACTAATTGGCCGGGAAGCCTGCTCCACGCTGTTTGGCCAGCTTGATGCTGATTGGCCGGGAAGCTGGAACTCTCCCTCTGACCAGAAGTTCCGGTATTAGAGCATTTGGATGAGTACTCAAATACTCGATATCGGCACCGATATGGATACTAGTAAAGTTATCGGTGCAATTCCTAATAATTGTGACTAGAAATTCTGACTTTTTCTACAGTAAGTTCTGCTTTCAGTACCCAGTTTTACTCTCACGTATCTAATAGCTGCTTTGGAAGCAAGTGGTGAGTACAGAGTGCTTCATTTATCTTTTATATCACTCTGTCATATTTTAGTACTGTGTTATGTATTTATTTTGCCTGCTATCACTCAATAGCAATGAAAATCTGCTTAGTTTAGAAAATGCATATTTATGCCATACATTACAGAATGAAAAGGTATTTTGCAATTTAATGTATCAAAAGATACAGAAAAATGCTTAACTCACATTGTATTAGTTGTAGACCTACTGAAGAAGCAGCAGTAGGGTAACTTATAAAAAAAATGCAAAATTAGGTGTTTTGTGGTGCTACATATTGCCCTTGTAGATGGCATTTTGGGATGAGTTAAAGCTGAAATCAAGGGCAGTACTCAGATTAGGATGATCAGTTACAACTGTAGTGCATACAATATGTGTTGATAACCACCATGCTGGCAAAAGAGTGATGTCCTTATCAGTGTGCCATTAGGTCACTTGACTGACCTAACAAAATTACAAATTTTATGTCAGATAAGATAGCTTCACATTTATCTTTCAAATAATGTATTGGGTTGCTTGCCTGACATTTGCATCTGTTTTGTGGATGGAACATCTTCTCTCTTTATTGCACTAGCTTTTGTGAATAAGGCCTAAAATGTAAGTGTGTAACCTATTAATTAAGTTAAAATAAATTTATTAATAAAGTTAATTATGACTGGATATGTAAATTGCTTCTATGAAAAGCATTGAATACATACAAACACTGGCTATTGGTGGAGTATGGCTGCAAGGCTTTCAAGCCTCTATGCTGTTGCTCCACCTCTGTCAGTAATTATACATAGTCTAATGGTGTTGTCCATAGTACATAAAACAGACTAAGTCTGATCGCTGTTTAGCATTTGCCAAGAAAGCAGTTATATATCTGTTGGTAGATTAGAAAGTGTTCTTGGATATTTGTTAAATGAATTGTTTATTATTACATATCCTATGTTTAAAGAGGTCCATTGGTCAACTGAGTGGACAAAGTGTCCCTCTGTACTACCACTGATCAGCCATAATAATATAGCAGCTGTTCATCATTAAAACTACATAATACTTTTTTGTTGATTTTCATTGGGTTTTAAAGACATGACTAAGCCTGCGAAGTTCACACTGGAATACAATGAGGGGAATTCATCAAAACTGGAGCAGACAAAATTTGGAGCAGTTGCCCAGGGCAACAAATCAGCTTCTCTCAAGTTTTTTCGGTTAGGATTTGAAAAATAAAATGTATAAGTTGATTGGTTGTCATGCACAGCTTCCCCAGATTTTGCCTGCTCCAGTTTTGATAAGTTACCCTCAATGTGTGTCCAAAGACGGGCTGTGCCATGCCAGAAAGCTGAGCAAGGTTGTAAGAGTTGGTAGCCTTGGATCTACACAGATTTTCCCTTAGAGGTTATATGCACCCTAAAAATTAAACTTCTGTTATTTGCTCTCTTTTGGACTGGTATATACACCATGCAATGTGATTTGTTTTATCTGTTTGATAAGTGCAAAAGATACTTGCTATGTGTTGCACCAAGTACAGCAGAACCTAGGAGTTGAGTGTATTTCTGGCAGATGAATAGGTATTTTTTCTGTACTTGTAGGTACCCTTTAAAGGGATAAAACATGGAGAAGTGCATGTGCTGTAGAGATCTACTGCATATATTCTTATTTTATTTTGTCTTAACATGCATTTTAAACCAGCTTCCCTGCCAATCAGCTGCAAAGGGGCATATATAAAAGACTCAAAAGGCCAATTTTAACTGAGCTAATTCAGCCAAATAAATTATAGTTCAAGCTAACATTTTTGTGAGCCAGGACTGCTTTTATTGCCCACTCAGTCCATGACACATACGACTGCATATACTGCCTGCCTTGGTCCTTCTAGGAGACATCTACCATTGGGAGATGTTACGTCTACAATGTCATTCTGTCAAATGGAACAAGGCACCAAAAAATAATGTAAGTTTGCAATAGTTCTGCAGGTAGAACTTAAAATTCCTTAAAATTTGATATGCTTGATCAGTACTGTGCCTTCCTCTTTTAGGGATCTTATAATGTCTTCATGCACCACCACTAGGGCTGCAACAACTAATCGACATAATCGATTATAATCGATTATTGAAAAAGTTGTCAACTTTTTCAACAATCGATTAATCGGCTTCCGATCAGTTGGCCCTGTTCACGGGTCCACAAACGCTGCGCGCCGCACCTCCTCCCCAACTCACGCTCACCACTGCCAGACCCGCCCGCATCCGCGCTCTACACGCCGCACCTCCTTCCCGCCTCACACTCTACGCCCACCCACATCCACGATTGGCGCGGGGAGATGTTGTAAGGAGGAGCAGGTGTGGGGGGATAACAGCCGCCGATAGACAGGTCCGATCTCAGAAGCAAGTTGCTGGAAGACTGCTCAGGTAAGCCTGCACTCCCACCCCTCCCCCCACATGGTGCTCTATAATGTATTGCTGGGATTGTATTCCTCTATAGCTGATGGTACATTGTGCTGTATATTATACATAGGAATACAAATCCCAGCAATACATTGTACACTGTGTGTATAATGTATTGCTGGGATTTGTTGTACTCCTCTATAGTTGGTGATATTCTGCATTGCGCTGTATAGAGGACTACAAATCCCAGCAATAATACATTATACAGCGCAATGCAGAATACCACCAGCTATAGAGGAGCACAGCAAATCCCAGCAATAGTACATTATACAGTGGTGCAATGCCGAATACCACTAGCTATAGAGGACTACAAAACCCAGCAATAGTACATTATACAGCGCAATGCAGAATACCACCAGCTATAATGTACTATTGCTGGGATTTGTTGTAGTCCTCTATAGCTGGTGATATTCTGCATTGCGCTGTATAATGTACTATTGCTGGGATTTGTAGTCCTCTATAGCTGATGCCATTCTGCATTCATTGCTGTATAATTTTACACTTTCCATTTCACTATATTGCACACCACACCATTTTTTTACTTCCACCGCTCCAAGCTTGCTCCTGTGATGGACTACAACCTCAATACAAACTAGTAGTCCATCACTGGAGCCATTTTTTAAAATGTATTTTACTGTTTATCCGATTAACCGATTAATCGAACTTAATAATCGGCTAACTAATCGATTTTGAAAATAATCATTAGCTGCAGCTCTAACCACCCCTGAATCAGCCTCCATATTCTGTCACAGTCTTCTGTATGGATTTCCTCTAGTCCCTGCTGGGCTCAGTATTCCATTGATCATAGCACATTCGAAGAATGATTAGATGGCCTTTTCTTTTAATATTCAGTGTTTCCCTGGTTTAGCATTAAAAAGCTGGCAATTTATCTATTAAGAGCTATAGACGATATTAAAAGCATTTTTCAATTAATGAGTGCTTTTAGGAATACCAGAGTGCACTTAAAAGTAAATATTGATTCCTTTTCATTGACCATGGTCACTACAAATTAATCTAGCTTTAATTACTCTACTGCTTAGTAAAACAACACAGCATTCTGACTGTGTCATCAAGACGGTCAGTCTATGATCACTGCTTTACATAAAGCTGTGCCCAAAATAAACTATATGTTGGAGAAAGCAGTTGCTATACATGTATGTGTCTGTTCAGTAAGTGAGTGCATTAATCCTATGGTGCTGACCTTGAATATCCTCAATGCAAGTGATGTCACTGCCCCAACATTAGTATGCAGCTATTTAATCCAAGAGTGGCAGTTCCCATGGGAGGACTTCAAGAGCATACCTTTAAATATAAACCTCTTTCCCACTTGGCCCCTTATACCTTCTTACTCCATTACATTTGTCAAATACTGCAAGGGCCAACCTTAAAGCGGAGCTCTATTTTTACATAACTTACATGACTTCTCAAGAGTAAACAAACATTGGAATGCCAGGTGGACACATACAGTGATATGACGTAAGGTTATGAATAATTATTTTGTCTACTGACTCTCTCTTTAAACAAACCTGTTAAAGAAATCCTTATGAAAACCCAAAACAGGGAAGGGGCAGAGGGGAACCAGGTGATGGTATCATGTAGATATTTACCTTCCTGATTCTGTTCCATCATGTAGTACTCAAATGTCATGATAAACCAGCACTTTGCCTGGTCCCAACTCCGTTTGTTCCAAACCTTGATAGCCTAAAGCTGGCCATACACCTTACAATTATCTGCAGATTTTCTGTGGTCAGATGGAAAAGGTGCAACAGATTCCTCAATCTACACTTAACTGTGTGGATGGAGTAATCTCCACCTGGTCCAATCTGTTGCACTTTTTCCATCTGACCACAGAAAATCTGCAGATAATTGTAAGGTGTATGGGTACCGTTAAGGTGCCCATACACCTTACAATTATCGTACGATAATCGTATGCGATCGACTTTTCGTACGACAATCGTAACGTGTGAATAGAGTGCCCGACCGATAGTACTGTACAATCGTACGACTTTTGACGGTCAAGCATGTTTGAAAACTTTGGTTGATCGTACGATATTCGCATGGTTGGTGGCGTTTCCGTCAGTCAAATGTCGTACGATTAACACTGCGCATGCGCAAACGAAAATAATTGCGGTCAATTACCGCAAGTCGTCCAGGTGTTTTTTTCTAACTACCGCTGATTGAACCTTGCGATAATCGGGGCAGGATGGGGCCGTCGTACGAAAATCGTACGGCGGTTCGATCATCGGACGAAAAGTTTAGTCCGATAATCGTAAGGTGTATGGGCACCTTAAGACTGCAATTGTGTCCAAGATGTAACTTGGACCTCTGTGTAGCTGACACTTAGCAGAGTCAGCGCACGAGATTAGGTGACAGATTTTGTTGGGGCTTAGCCTCATATTTTCCGAAAATGGTACTTTGGCCAAAATGCAGAAAGTACCATCTTTTGGCCGACATTGCGGTGCATGCCTGGTTTCTCTCCTCCCTGCTATGTGCTGCTCTGGAGAAAAACTGTCAGGAGGCGGGGCAGGGAGAACAGTGCTGTGACCGGCATGTCACAAGAGGCCGTACTTTCCTCCCAGCAAGCACTATTTTTGCAGAACGCACTGGACCAGAACCCAGGCATTGTGTCTGCGGCCCGGGTGCTGGCGATCGCAGTGTGGGCAGTGTGATCGCATGTGCATTAAAATACACATCTTGGCATGTATAGGTGTGAATTGAGTCTTCTCCATATGTGAGCTGCAACATTGGAATTATAATACCTGCAGCTGAGAGGATTCTTTAATCAATGAAAGGGGATAATTGGGAGCTGTTGGGGTTGGGT
This sequence comes from Nanorana parkeri, assembly GCF_000935625.1. NCBI lineage: Eukaryota > Metazoa > Chordata > Amphibia > Anura > Dicroglossidae > Nanorana > Nanorana parkeri. Next base: position 56,934 of record NW_017308233.1, on the reverse strand, counting down.
GAAATTGCATTGTAGCAGGAGCACGTCAGAGACAATTTAACAGAACCATGATATTCATATCCTGTGAGCAAGGACCTGCAGGACAGTTGTGATGCTCTCTATGGAACGTAATAGCATTGTATTATGATCATGCCTGAGATAATTTAAAGGCAAGGGTTCGGCGGTCACTGTCCTCTCCTACCCCTATCCTTTTTAGGTATGGCTTCGGTTGAAACCTGTGTCCAGCTCTTTAAAGCAGTGGTTCCTGAGCTTTTTTTTAAATTACACACCCTAAGTGGATTGCCCAATTCGTACCTATGTACCCTTTGCCAGTCTCGAAATCCTGTCAACCTAGGTAGTAGTTTGACTTCATCAGATTTCAATAGCTTGATTTAACTTTACATATGGTAAGGAAGGAATGGAACAACTGAAACAAAATCATAAAGATTTCTATCATTTATTTATGTATAAAAATCAACTCACAAATACACGTTAGGTACAACTAGTGAGATTTTTGCTGTTGTTTTTGTGCATTAAATCATGGAATCAAGGTCCAGTTCAGTGGCGCACCTAAGGAACAAAGGGCCCCGGTGCAAGATGTTTTCTCGGGTACCCTCCCCCCCCAAATCCCAGCAATACATTATACAGCAATGCAGAATAATACCATCAGCTAGAGAGAACTACAAAATCCCAGCGATACATTATACAGCAATGCTGTATATGGCAACTGGCTATAGAGGACTACAAATCCCAGCAATGCATTATACATCAATGTAGAATAATATGAAGACACATACCCTGTGCTGCTCTGGGGTGCCAGCCTGATGTCTCCAGCAGAAAACCTCAGTTGGCTGTGCAGGTTCTTTGTTGAGCTGTGTGGACTCTCAGGTTGTTGTGCATACTCTCCGGATGGGCTGCGCGGGCTTAATTGTGGTCTGTGTGGCTCTCAGGTGGCTGTGCAGGGTTTATGGTGGTTTTGCATACTCTCAGGTGGTCAGTACGGGCTTAATGGCGGTCTGTGTGTCTCTCAGGTGGCTGTGTCACCCAGCCAGACGTTGTGTAGGGGGTGGGGCATGTGACACACACACGCACACTCTCCTCTCCCACCGCCTGTTACTAAGGACGCGGCCGGGAGTCTGAGCGAACTTCACTGGTCTCCATCCCCTCGCTGAGAAGCCCGTCAGCAGTGCAGGGTTTCTGGGGCTCCGAGCCCCAGGGACCCGCCACTGTCCCATATTCCACCAAGGGGGTGCCCAGGACCAGACCTTACTGGGTCCCCCTACAGCCTCAAGCCCTGGTGCAGCCGGCTTTACCGGCTGTAGTTCCAATATGGTGTTTTTAAAGTAAATATCAATAGAATTATGCATCCAACAGGTTTTTAGGGGTCCACACTATCCCACTTATCAATGCTTATGGGTTACCTTTGTAATTTAGTTCCTTTAGAATGTTTTGGACTCGGAAAAGGAATGATTCATAACAATAGTTACCAGTTGTAGTGAATGATTGGAATTTAAAGAAGAACTATATGATTTTCACTGCAAGGGTTAATTGCTCCTTTTGGTCTAGGAAACAGAATAAAGAAGATATGCATACCTGATCCTTGATCCTACGGCATTCAGCCCTCACCTCCCTCCCTCTCCACTCTGGCAGTGGTATGTTCCCTGGCGTCCTCACATCTAAGGCAGGAGAATGGACCTGCCTTAGACCTGATGACATCAGCCGGTATTTATAAAAAATAAAGAGCGACAGATGCCAGACCTTTACTTGCATGTCACCTGACACATCATGTTGATTTCTCCCCAGTGATTTCAGGCTCAATAAGGTAGAGAATCCTGTTTTTGTAAAAAAAAACAGAAATCCAGTACCATACCCCTATTTGTTTCTCATAACTCAAAGGGGTTTAAATACCTCCAGTAAAGAACCCCTCCAGTAAAGAACTAAGTGGCGCCTACTTTGCAATAAGAGAAAAACTCCTTTAAACCAGAGAACTATATACAGTAAGGATTAATTGGCAGTAATGCTGTCAAAGTTTAATTTCTAAATTATAAAAACTAAATTAAAACTGTACTGTTCAAGAATGATATAGTCATCGTGTGTTTCCGTTTATGTTAGTCAATCAATATAAGCACTCTTTTTCCTTTGTAGCTATACTAATTACGGAAGCAAGCTATTTAACTGATTTGCTCAATTTAAATTGGTTAGGAGCAAATATATTACCTACTTAAAATTCAGTACATACCATAATTAATTATGTACATTTCATTTGTCTCCCATTACCAAATTAATTTATTTCTTCTAAGATAGCAATTGGTAATTATTCTTAATTGATACAGATTACGGTTATGTTGCCAGGTTTATCACCTAACTTTAAAACTGAAATCTACTTGAAGCTAGTAATACTATGTGCATTCTTGGAGTTACTAAAGCTGGCCATACACCAGTAGAGTTTTTAAAACATTGTTTTTGTAACATTACTTTGATTTTGTAATAGTTAATGGGGTCAGATCGATGATTTCTTTTCACCGTGGTGACAAAAAAAATTGAAGGAGCAGGAAAATGTTTTGTTCTCGAATGAAATTCTAACAGTGTATGTGGTTCTTGTTCAGGAAACTTCATTTGTTCTAAAATCGAATGTTAAAATCAAATGGAATTCTGAAAGACGGTCATCAATTGAATTATCTAAAGTTCTAATGAGATTTCTTTTGTATAAACGTTCCGTTCATACGAAAATCTACCAGTGTGTGGGCAGCTTAAAGTCACTTTAAATCTGGCCAATAATAATAGTTAGGTCTATGGACAGAACATTATTATCTGTCATAATGAACTCTGGAGGTTTTGACTGTAGCTATGTCCATCTTTTATTACATTTAAAGGGAACCTGGATTGGGAAAAACACGTGCTGCAACCTTTTTTAGAGATGTATTTTGCTTGGCTAATGCGTTCATCCTCTAACTTGTGTGACACTAACGGTTACATACCAAAGAATGTCCGAATGTGCAATATCGAATTCCAGCATAGTCTGTTGTGTCTTTATCCAGTTCATCATTCATAGAAAACATGCAGTAGTCTTGTTTGACCTTTCGTTATAAAAGTGGGGTAGTCTGCCATCACTCATGGCAACTATTAAGCTCCTGGAGTCGGAAGAACCCTTTCACAGTCTTGCAGACAAGATTCTTCCGTATGCCATCATATCCAAGATCTGTGGGGACTGCACCTCTTCAAACAGTGTAAAGTTTTTACAACTAATTTTTTTGCAGTTTTAAACTTCAAAGCCCAGCTGATATCCAATACCTTTTAAGGTAACCGTGACAGTCTGTACCCCCATGTTGTGATATGTGACTGATTTTTGCTCAGTAATGTAAAATACTTTTCTAAGGGAAAATGCTGTTTACTGATCTCTCGCTCCAGTTCTCTATGCTGGCAATGCTGACAGAGATCCTTAGCTCAGGTGTCCACACAGGGTCCAGCAGAAGAAGGGAGTGGGCGTCTCTAACCAGGTTTGTTACCTTACTTAGAGCAGTAAGTATTTTCTGATGCCTATTGGACTTCACAGTAATTTTTAGACACCCTACAGAACTGCTGTAATGGGAAAGTGGTGCTAAGACTAGGACAATTACGTTAGTGTAAAACCTGTCTGACTGCATATCTATTTCTGTGACTAATACACATTAATAAGAAAAATAAAAAGGAATACAAACAAATGTAGCAACAGCGTAACCTCTTCCTTAGCCCTCTTTTACACCTCTGCGATGCAACATCACAGAGGTGCTGTTGGGTGCGCTTGTGGTGCACTGTGGTGGGCAGACCGTTAATTTTGTGCATGTGTGCATTTAAAAAAAAATTGCATTTACACCACATCACATGGTAGTTAGTTACTAATTGATGTAGTGCGATACATTGCACATGCAATGGTTAGGTGTGTTAGGGTACCATTAAAGGAGAACTATGAGGTGAGTGCTTTTCACTCACCTCATAGTTCTAGCTGACCTGTGATAATGAGACTGTCACAGGTCGGCTCAGTAGATCGGGAAGTGAGCGAGCACATACTGGCGTTCGCTCACTTCTCGATCCTGTCACAGCTCTCTGCCGTGACAGGGGAGTGGCTGGATTCCCCCCTCCCAGCTCCGATGCTCCAGCGCTGACTGGCGGAACGGACGGGGGAGGGGGCGGCAAAAGCTGGCTCTGCTTCTAGATAGGCAGAGCCAGCTGTCACTCACGCAGCTGGGCGAATCCAGACATAATTGTCCTGATCCGCTTCAGCTGCGGCGTCTCAGTATACCGCGAGCTGTATACTGTGGCGTCTCAGTATAACGCAAGCTGTAGCTCGCGTTATACTGAGCTTAGGGTGACGGGAGGACGCTAGTTTGTGTCCTCCCGTTACCCTAAGGAGAACTATAGGGAAAAGCCCTAACCACATAGTTCTCCTTTAAGCAATAATGGCACCAATGGGACATTTCTCACAAATATATATTTATACAATGTATAAATTTAACAGAAAAATGGTAAAAACAATGTAATAATATAATAATTATAAATCATCTGCTTATTTGCCTATTATTGCATACACAGTTTGGACATGCGTGCTCATATATGTATTCATAACACCAATATATGCCATTTTAACATTTTCACTGCCACTGACATAAGGCAGAACACTACCTCTTCCAGGGTCACTATGCCTTATGGCACCTGCATTCACTTTTTTGCTACAAGCTCCTGGTCCCCTCAGCAACCATCAACTTATAAGGGAATGGTCCCCCTGACACATCTGTGTAGGTGAATAGCTGCCATCATATAAAGACAGCCATTCATTCAAAATCACTAACCCCCCTTCTTTTATAAACTCTGAAATGTTCTGGCCTTCTAAGGTGTAAAGTAGAGCTTGGGGCCTGACAGCGAAACGGTTAAACAAACCATTAAAAAAAGTAAATATTCAGCAAAAATCTCTACATACCAGGCTTCAAGTGTTAGTGAGCAATAGTATGCAGTCAATGGAGTGCAAACTCCTAGTCTGCATGCATAGCAGGGAGTTGTAGTTCCCAACACACAGCTTAATTCCTGTTGAATGATCTTGTGGGAGGTGTGCCGGTGGGGTCACTTTTTTGTACATCTTTGCCAAAAATGACAGCTGGCATAGAAGAAAATGCAGGGCAGTTTTATTCTTTCCTATTGCTTTGGGCAGGGGACTGGCCATTGCAATCAAAAGCCCCTCTAAAATAATTTGGCGGCTTAAAGTAAAAAAAACAACAAACATGCACTGTTTTGGCCAGCGCACATAAACGCACTGCTTAGATATGAAATAGCACCATTAAAAAAAATGGCAATTCTGTGCACATGCATTACATTTAAATGCATAGGTGGGTCCTAAGCCCCTATTCACATTTCTCCTGCAGTAAAACACATTAATTTCCCCGCATGAAGATACATTTTAAGTAGAAATCCTATTATCTATTTAGCTGTTTCGTATCCATACTTTCCATATTTACATTTGTTATTATAGTAAATGTAATAATAATATATAGTAATTTAGTAGTAAATTATAGTAATATGCTGTAATAGTCCAACTGCGTATATTGTATATCTATATGTTTTTAAAATTTTGTAATCATACAATTTGTTCATTTGTACAATTTTTTTAATATTAGATTTTATATATATTTTTAATATACATTATACTATTTTTTATGTAATAGATCTTTCTTGGGTGCTATACTCAAAGTCCCCGTTTTTTTTCTTGATAATAACATTTTTAGGGATGATAGCATCTTAAGATTGTAAAATTGATCTGTCTATGTTTTGTATTATCACTCACTCTGAACTGAGGCTACTCTCCGTCATTAGAATAACTTAACAGGAAGTTGTTACATATAGCCTTCAGATAAGCTACTAAAACGTGTACATTTAAATCCGCCAGCATGCGTTTTTAGGTTTATTAGCCCTTTAAGTACTTTGCATTTAATGCAATTTCCCTATTGACGTTTTTTTATTTGAATGCTAGTTTAATCAGGTTTTATTGATAAATGGGGTCAACATGGCCTTGACATTTGCTAGACCTTATAGCCAATGTCTTATTTAATTATTGCCGCGGAGGTTCATTAGTGGGTTTTATGCAAATTCAGGCTTAGGGAGGCTGTAGGGTATAGACATTTATAGAGCAGGCCACTTAGAGGCAATACATAGCAGGGGTGCACCTGCTGATCTGAGAATTTATTTTGCCAGATACAATTGCTAAGCTTCTCTGTGGATTGAGGGAACACTTGTGTTGAGCCTTGTATAGGATGCTTTAAATCTTAACTTCGAGCAAAAGAAAAAAGAACTACAACTACTGCTTGTTAAGTCTAGGGGTGCAGGGATAAGGAGTGTTACTTGGCTTACTTATAGCCCTTTATTGTATGTAATGACTCTGAGGGACCTTCCATAACTGCCCATAGAGGGGGTAAGTTAAGAAATATCTCCTCTCTTTTTACCCCCTACACTTAATGAGCATTTAACTACTGTGCCCCCCCTACCCCCGGCTTTAAAGGGAGATCCAGACAGACCTGTGCAGATTAAATTAACATATTGGGACTGTGTCACTTGCCTGAGGATTTGTATTTCTGTCTATCCATGCCCTCTCGCATAGCAAAGCCTGGTGGATGACAGGAATGCAGTGGTGTAACCCAGCCTTCTAAATCAACATTGAAGTACTAGCATAAACTGATCAGGTCATCCCTCTGCTCATTCTACTCTGTAATCCTATCAGTATGTTCTTTGTCATTATTTTTGCATGCAAAACACTTAATTGGCTTTATTAGGTTTAACATACTTCAGTATATTCAAGTCATTGTCCATATTTCTAAATCTTCAGTTTTCAATTCAATAATACCTGGTGTTCCTTTAAGTCTACAGCTTTCATTAAAGTAATACCTGCCTATCTTGCCATGAACGTCCTTGTGCTGATACTTCTTGTTATAGGGTACCAAGCTCTCTCCCTGTCTCTCAATCACTCTCCTCCATTTTGACTTGTCACATGTGTCCCTCCCTGATGAAGACTACAAGCAGCTGTGCCAACACACATGGCAACAAGCATTTTTTCTGTTGTAACCACAAAGTAACCCCCCCTGAGAAATTGTATGCAGCTGGGGTACATGCATGTAGACAGGAAGTGGCTGCAAAAAAGGGCTGCATGTCCAGCTCAGTGCACAGACTTGGAAGTTAATCCCACATATGTAGGGGTTATGTCATCAGGCCCGGCTAATCAAACCTATAAGAAGCCCGGGATGAAGATGGCAGTGCTGGTGAAAGAGGAGTGATGGAGGAGATCGTTTTGGCAGGTGTGTCTGACATAATGCCCTAATATGCGGTGCATACTGGTAAATTATGGCTAAAAGCTCCTGGGGCTTTTCTTTTTTTTTTAGCTCACTTTACTGCCATTTTAAGCTGGTCATACACTAGTCGAATTTTGTATGAAAAAAAATTTGTTTCAGAATAGGTAATGAGTCAAATCAAAGATGGTTTTTGACTGCAGTGATGAAAAAAAATCTAAGATCTAAAAACAACTGAAATTCTAACAGTAAATGTGTTTTTTTCGGGAAGCTCCATTAATTCCAAAATCAAATGCTAATTGGGCAGCACAGTGGCGTAGTGGTTAGCACTTCTGCCTTACAGCACTGGGGGTCCCTCGTTAGAATCCTGGCCAGGACTCTCTCTGCAAGAAGTTTGCATGTTCTCCCTGTGCTTGTGTGGGTTTCCTCTGGGTACTCCGGTTTCCTCCAAAGACATCCTTGTAGGTTCATTGGCTCCTGTCTAAATTGGCCCTGTATGTGAGATGGGGACCTTAAATTGTAAGCTCCTTGAGGGCAGGGACAGATGTGAATGTGCAACTATGTAAAGCACTGCGTAAATTGTCAGCGCTATATAAAACCTGTAATAAATAATATTGAAAAAATGTCAAGCACTATCATGGCGCTATTGAATGTTGTGATGGGATTTTTCATATGATTGTTCATATGAAAATCTACCAGTGTATGGCCAGCTTTAAAGTTGAACTACAGGCAGATATAAAAAATACAAACTACTGCAGTCCTGTTTACATTCCCAGTAGGAGGAAAGTTCAAGTCCACATTAACTGACATAATGGTGAATGGGTTTTATTTTTTATCCGAGATCTCCAGGCAAAGCACACTGTTAACCTCTAATATACAAAGCTGGTTTCTGGTCTGCTTTGTATTTCTGAAAGCTCTGTTCTGTAGTAGAATAATGTCATATAAATGACGGGGCCAGTAGCAGGAAATTTATCCTGTCTCATACAACTGTTTCTGTGTGTTTTGGACAACAAACTAGTCATTACAGACAATTGAATACTGTCCAGCGGTGAATGTTCTGGCCATCAACAATAAGAGACTTGTGCTCTACTGAAGAGAGCTGATTTGTAAATGGCAACCTGCAACAGTGACAGCATAACATTATGTTCTTTTTCTGAAAGCTACTGTCTGCTCTTGTGCTGGTAGCTTCAATCTGAAGACGAGATATGTAAAGCCTTCTCCTGTTCTGACAATGTGCTGTAGTACGTTATAAATAAATGCCTTAAAGTTCACCAGACTTTACACCTTCCTGACCATACTGCAGTAGATTAATGGCTGTCCAGTGAGTTCCCCATGCCAGGAAATCATTAATTAATGTCTTTTTTTTAATTTGCAGCTGAGCGCTCTAGTGAGACCAGGCTGCTAACAGCATTTGGTATGGTTCCCGATCATTTGATCACCTTGATTAAATGAATGGGGAAAAGGTCTGCTACTGTAGCAAAAGCAGAAGTTTGCCACTGCAGCAAATTACAGCAAACGTTAGCTACTCTAGCAACCTTTCCCCATTTTCAGTTACACTGTGATCTCTGAGTGCTTTGATCTGGAGCCAAACGGCAGCTTGCAGCATCAAGTGCTGGAGAGAACATCAGGAAATAAGCTCTGTGGTTCCTGATCATGCGATCATCATGGTTAGCCAGTAAAGATGATCACAGGTAAATGATGATACTTTGTTACAGCAATGAACCTTCCTTCTGTCTGCAGCACTCTGTCTTATTATCTCTCCCTACCAGAGAAGGTCAGTGGGACTGCCAAGATAGTGTTATATATTGTTTCCTGTCAAAAAATCTAAAAATAAAAATGGCAGTTTTGTCCCTATCCTTGATTCCCATTAAGGTGGCCATGAGCTGGCAGATATCGACTTTGAATTGATATGAAGACATCTACCTGTCCTCCAAGGACTTGCATGCCAGTGAAACCTATCTAAATCTTCTTAGCAGTTTAGTGATGGGTTTGGGAGGAACTGCGGTACAAGTATGGTCACACCGCAAAAGCTTTGTTTTGCTCTCTCCACATGCCCTGATACACAGTATGAGTGAAAAGAAATCTCTTGTTATGTACAGATGATGAAGGGTTAGAACTAATTTCCTATGTGTTCTTGTAACTGCAACTGAGGGTAAATCTCCTTAAAGGACATAGGCATTAAAAAAATCTTGCCATAGCTTTTATTTCTTCTATATATTAAAAGGAAATATACTGTAGTACCATAGAGACATATTGGCATACCATTGGTCCCCTGAGATTTTGGGGCCAGGGGTACTTGTTGGGAATCTCACTGCTGCATATACCTGGACACTGCTCCCCTATAAGACATTGAAAACCGGGAGGCATCATTTATGACGTGCTAACCATTTGTTGTTGTTGTAATATCCAAGTGGTCTTGGGCAGCGAACATCTCCTTCACTCCCTGATGGACCAGCACTGACATATGCAAAATGCTTCTCCCATTTCCTCTTGTAAAAAAATAGTATTCAATGTCTTATCCCAAAAGGATCTATTAATATTTTTATAGCATTTTTCTCCCAGTTGCCTCAAAGTGCTTTACAAATTGGTGTTAGGTCACATAGGAGACCAGGCAGACGTCTTGTGCACGCTCAGAATATCATTCTAGAGCCGATTTTAGACGGAAGCCAGTTAACTCACCAATATATGTATGTCTTTGGAGTGTGGGAGAAAACCCGCACAAGAAGAAGATGCAAACTTTTTGCAGATAGTGTCCTAGCTGTGATCCATAATTGTATTACGCCAGCAGTAGAAGGGGGGAGCCAAAAATATTATATATAGAAAGCAGTGCTTGCAGGCAGAACACAGAGCGAGGTGGAGCCTCCAGGCAGTGGTAAAAATAGTAATCGAGGGGTTCCTGTGCAAAAACACATTTCCTGATAATGTAGGTGAAATAGTGAAATCTCAGGCATGTGTAAAAAAAAAAAAAAAATAGAGTGTAACTCTCATGCAAGCTGAATACTGGGGAGAATATGCAGTAGTAGTAATAATAATAATATTATAATCTCAGTTTTTTTGGCCACCTTTCCTTATGCTTTCATAAGGACAACTCATTGCCTGGACAACTCTGGCCTAGATGAAACTAACTAGTGTGATTTGTAACTAGTGCTGACCATGGCGAAATCACAGTTATTACAGCTGCCAGCAGTAATCAGAATTTACTATGAACACAGCTTGCAGATTAGAGAACCATAGCTGACATCTGACAAGTCCTCATCTGTGGGACACTTTTCAACAGGGCCGTGTGTAATGGAAAAAATAATATAACGCTATTATTACTCAGAAAAAAAATAAAGCAGCAGGCTGTGTTTCTGCAGTGGTCGAGCACCGTCATATCCTCTTCATTGCTTGGTTTATATAAGGACAGCCATAAACCATGTCATCACACAATGTACGTGTGCCTTCATTTCTTTGATTATAGACATTAGACTTGTGCGATTCGTTTAGTTCCGAATCGAAATTCGGACGAATTTTCGGAAATTCGGACATTCGGATGTATCCGAATTCCGAATTACAGACATAAAGAATGCAAACGAATCCGAATTTCCATTTCCGAAATTCGGTAGCGTTAGTACGAACGTTCGTTTCGTTTTCTGTTCATATTCGTTTCTTATTCGTTTCGTTAGTTGGAGCAAAGTGACATTAGAGAAGGAGAAAAATATTTTTCCCCCTTCAAATGTCACTGCTGCAAACGAACGAACGAAACGAATACGAAACGAATAAGAACCGAATAAGATCAGAAAACGAAACGAACGTTCGAACTAACGCTACCGAATTTCGTCCGAATCCGAATTCCGAATCCGAATTGACTTTCACACCCGAATCCCGAAAAACGAAATAACACAAATCCGAATTTAAAACGAAACGAAACTAAACTAATTTCTTGGCAGTGCACATGTCTAATAGACATTACTTTCACATTCTAAATAAAACAGATCAGGCTTATGCTCTATTAGGCAATGGTAGGCCTAGATTTGAAGAAGGGGCTCTTAGGCCTGAGCCCAGGGCTATAAGCTGCCTCTTGTCCCATTTACCTTATATATGGTTTATTATATGATGACTATTATTATATCGGTTTTGACATACAGTATGCCCATCATGTTTGACTTTGTAAAAAAAAAAGCAATTAACCCCTATATCTCAAATGCCCGCACATGCACATGAAGGTAGATAAATGCCTGAATCGACATACAACCTGTTTTGTTAAAAATGCCATTAACCAGTAATATTTAGTTGTTTAGACATACTGCACACAAAAAGATCAGAATATTTTAAAGTGTCTACTAAACGTTCTTCTTGTGGAAGAGCATTTCTGCAGACTCACAGCTTCAATAAAGAAGCCCTTTCACAGCTCCACGTTTAAATCTCTTTGATTACAACCATAAAGGGTGTCCTTTTGTCTTCTGTGATGACCTTAGGATATGTGCTCACCAGATGCACGCATTAAAAGTGCATTAACAGGCATGCGTTTTAGCGGTGTTTGGATGCTCTGGGAAGGACCTCATTCAGTTGACTTGAAATGGAAAAAGCCAGTCAATCAACAGACCCAACATGCTGTATGCAATTTTCTAGTGTGCATCAGTGCCGCACGCATAGTGTAAAACCAGACCAATATTTAAAACGAAAACGAATTAAAGCAGAACTCCAATCAAAAATGAAATAAAATACCCATCGTAAGAAAAATAAATATAAAAGCAGCTTTTGCTGCTATACTAAGCATTTATTTGGAGTTGTCCACTGGGGTACTCCTCTTCCACCAATATATGCTCATTACAGGTGGGAGGGGGGTAGCTAAGAGCTCTACACAATCTGGAAAGCTCTGACCAGAAATTAGGCAAATGAGAGGCCACCTGAGGCATCCTTATTATAGGGATGACCCTGAGTGTGCCCAGCAGGGTGTCGTACATAGCTTCCTGAAAACATTACAGCACCCTGTCTCAGTGCCTCTCTAGGGTACTTTAAAAAGTGACAGACCAGGATCACCAGGCTGCAAAGGAAAGGACTAGATGCTGGACATACGCCAGCTAGCTAAATGAGGTGGGCTCTCTCTGACTTGTTGCAGTTTCTGTGAGACTTGTTGCAGTTTCCCCATCTACAGTGAAATAACAGGGAGCAATTGCATCACAGAAGAGAAGCCTGTACAACTGTTCAAGACTGCAGGTAATGCTGGGGTTCTGTTTTAATGATGTATTCATTATTCTCTATGAAAAAGCACTTCCATATTAGGCCAATTACATGTGAGGAGAGGCCCAACAAATCATTTCTTATGAGGGAATAAGTAGCTCTGGGGCTGGAAGAGTTGTTGGACTGCCTGGCACTTTTTAAGTAATGGATGAAATTGAGAGTTTTCATTTCCTTTAATATTTTGTTGAAAATGGAGACATTTTTACAAGATACACCAATACAGGATATGCATTTCATAACATTTAATCAATGAGAGTTGACTTAGGTAAGGCAAGTATAGTTTCAGTAATCAGAATTATTTGACCAAAGTAGAGCATCAGATGAACTTAGAGTTGAACTCTATGTATGGTTGTAAATTTAAGTAACCTTTTTTGGTAGGAGAGTGGAAGGATGAGGAAAGGGTATGGGGAGAAAGGGTGAAGGGTGGAGGAGGGATTACACAGACCTGGGGAGTAACCTTGTATAAAAATAACCATTTTTTTTGTTATAAAAAAAAAAAGTAAGGATATGTATGAATTTAGATATTATATCTTGGCTTACATAACCATGTGGACCATTGGCTTCACCAGTTTCCCATTTGAGCATCATGGTTGTTTTGGTAAAGGATTGGCTGTTTAATATATTATAGGATTACTTTATGTGGTTTGAGGGGTTATTGTGGAATTGGAAGTGGAAATGTACATAGTCAGTCGCAATGTTGTTGTTTTGTAGGAAGTAGTGTATGCATAAATATTGAAAGAAGTCAGTGGAAAGTGCACCAAACGCTGAGATTTTCCGGTTTGGTGAAACCTCTGCTGGTGGTAAAATCAGTAATTTTGCAACAAGATTTAATTTGGCCCCAAACACTCTGCTCATTCCTTTTTGGCATTATGGAACTCCAGCCTTAGAATCGACTTGGTCACTTCTGGTTTTCAAATGATGAACTGTGCATCTCAAAGAAAAGCCAAGAAGCCTATACTTTTTTCATTGACAATGAGAACAGGATCCGATTGAGGCAAAATCTGCCAGTCGTTATCGCCCTGCAAAGGTGATATGGTTGAAGGTGGAACGATAGTTTAAAGCACAACTCCAGCCTAAAATAAGATAAGAACAAAAAGCCCATTGAAAGGTAAAATAACAAAACATGCTTTAGCTGCAATCTTCAGAAATTTACACAGTGATTTTTACTGCCACTAGATGTCCTTAGTTTGATGGCCTGAATCATTCAACCCACTTCCTTTGAGCCCAGGTTTTCCTAGACCCAGTGAAATGAAAAGAAATACACTGATGAGCTAATCTCTCTGTCACTCAGATTTTTCTTTCTGATTGGCTTCTTGTACTGAACATTACACTCACACTCCAGCCCTTATGTACAGGGGGTGCAAGATGCTGAAAGCAAGTTAAAGTCAGGTATTTACATTGCTTGCACTCAAAACATACATTTAATAATGTATAAATGAACATAAAGCTGAATTAATTTGTGTCTTCTATATTTGCCTAGAGTTAAGCTTTAAATCCCTATCCTCCATCCCCTTATTATTTTCGTCTAAAGTTAAGTGGACAACAGGCAGAATATGCTGACAGTAGTCTACAGACTAAATTATTCTTCTATAAATAAGATGATTTGATTAAAAAACTGAAGTGAAAATTAGTTTGAGATGAATTTAAAGGAAGAACTGCCATGGGAATGCAAAGGAAATGAAGATCACAGCTCAGTAGATTAACCATTGGTGCGATAGTAAATTATAATAGATGTGCTATGGATAAGATGAAATGCAATATGGAAAGTTCATTTTATTATTTTTCTTGTGCTTAGTCGTGGAGAATTATGGCCCTTTTAATCAAGAATGGCTCTGCAACTGTGGAACATAAAATTAATATGGACTGAGGATCTTGAAAGGTCAGTTCAGCTAGTATAAAAGCAAGCTGTCGTCAAGATACGTTTTCACAACTTACATTCATTTGCCAGGTGCTGGTACATACTGTTGAGTTCTTCATATAAGGCTGTAAAGTACCCCAGGAACCTCTGAGTCGGGAGGTGTACATATGCAAATACTGACTTTACTGTAAGTCAGTGTTAAGGCAGACTAATGAGTGGATTTTATTATGAGGTTTGGTAGACATGCTTCAGCTATGACTTGAGAAGAGGCCAATATTTGTATATCTGGATCTGAGGCTTCTAAGGACATGTGAATCACATTTTACCAAGTTGATGTCCTTGTCACACAACATATTTTGTTTACAAAATATACGGCAATGACGGGGTTTGTTTTAGTGAGTGGATAACCATTGGGTACATTACCCAGTGGTTCCTTGCAGCTTTTGGAGGCCCCTGGCGAGGTCCGATTGCTAGAGCCTTTAAATTTGCTTTAGATCTACAGCTTTCACAGCCCAAACCACTCCACATTCCCCATTCTCCATATATTAGAATAAAGACTTGGACATTCACAGGTATGACTGCTAGAGATGTAGATGCATGATGTAATTCATAGTTTCACCACATTTGGAAGGCTGGAGTTGGCCTACCTCTGCCCTAGACATTACTGTTACACATGGTTGAAGACTCCTAGGAGCTATAAGCTGCGTCTGCTCAAGGAGCATAATTCAGCCCTCTGGCCTCCACTAGACCCATCTGTACATTATCAAAAATGGTAATCATAATCCATTTAGGACCTTTTCATTGGATTTGGGTTTTTAAAAACATTTAAGTCTTTTATCTATAGAGTATCAGTAGCAAATTATTGTACTGTATTGGCCAACAGCCAATGCAGAAGTGTTAAAAGTGATACTAAACTTAGGAGTTAAATCTTAAAAATAAATTCAAGTACCCTAACTATTAACAATACTGGACCTTATTTGTGTATCACTCGGAGGTAGATCCTTAAATCATCTCTGAATTTGTGCTGACACTGTCCTTCCTTCTGGAGGGTGGCTACTTTTTTGTTCCCCATGGTCCATGTGTGTGTTGTAAAGTAGCCACAGCTCCTGTGATGGACTACATTCTTAGTACACACGAGTAGACGTTTATTCTATCATGGGAGCGTTGGGAGCAAAGGGGATAGATTTTTAAAAACAATCTCATGTTTAGTTTGCTAATTTGTATTGAGATTGTAGTCCATCACAGGAGCGAGCTTGGAGCGATGACTACTTTACAACACACAAAGAGACCATGGGGAACAAAAGTAGCCACCCTCCAGAAGGAAGGACAGTGTCGGCACCAATTCAGAGATGATTTGAGAATCTAGAGCCGAGTGATACACAAATAAGATATATTTTGTTAATAGTTAAAGGAGAACTATGTGGTAAGTGTTTTTCCTAAGGGTCACGGGAGAACACAAACTAGCGTTCTCCCGTGACCCAAAGCTCAGTTTACCGCGAGCTGTAGCTCGCGGTATATCTACAGCTTTCACAGCCCAAACCACTCCACATTCCCCATTCTCCATATATTAGAATAAAGACTTGGACATTCACAGGTATGACTGCTAGAGATGTAGATGCATGATGTAATTCATAGTTTCACCACATTTGGAAGGCTGGAGTTGGCCTACCTCTGCCCTAGACATTACTGTTACACATGGTTGAAGACTCCTAGGAGCTATAAGCTGCGTCTGCTCAAGGAGCATAATTCAGCCCTCTGGCCTCCACTAGACCCATCTGTACATTATCAAAAATGGTAATCATAATCCATTTAGGACCTTTTCATTGGATTTGGGTTTTTAAAAACATTTAAGTCTTTTATCTATAGAGTATCAGTAGCAAATTATTGTACTGTATTGGCCAACAGCCAATGCAGAAGTGTTAAAAGTGATACTAAACTTAGGAGTTAAATCTTAAAAATAAATTCAAGTACCCTAACTATTAACAATACTGGACCTTATTTGTGTATCACTCGGAGGTAGATCCTTAAATCATCTCTGAATTTGTGCTGACACTGTCCTTCCTTCTGGAGGGTGGCTACTTTTTTGTTCCCCATGGTCCATGTGTGTGTTGTAAAGTAGCCACAGCTCCTGTGATGGACTACATTCTTAGTACACACGAGTAGACGTTTATTCTATCATGGGAGCGTTGGGAGCAAAGGGGATAGATTTTTAAAAACAATCTCATGTTTAGTTTGCTAATTTGTATTGAGATTGTAGTCCATCACAGGAGCGAGCTTGGAGCGATGACTACTTTACAACACACAAAGAGACCATGGGGAACAAAAGTAGCCACCCTCCAGAAGGAAGGACAGTGTCGGCACCAATTCAGAGATGATTTGAGAATCTAGAGCCGAGTGATACACAAATAAGATATATTTTGTTAATAGTTAAAGGAGAACTATGTGGTAAGTGTTTTTCCTAAGGGTCACGGGAGAACACAAACTAGCGTTCTCCCGTGACCCAAAGCTCAGTTTTCCGCGAGCTGTAGCTCGCGGTATACTGAGACGCCGCAGCCGGGACTGATCCGGACATTGCTGTCGAGATCCACCCAGCTGCGGGATTGACAGCTGGCTCTGCCTATCTAGAGGCAGAGCCAGCTGTGCCCGCCCCCTCCCCCGTCAGTTCCGCCAGTCAGCGCTGGAGGAGCGGGGAGGGGGGAATTCCTGCAGGGAGCAGTGAGTGACAGTCACGGCTCTCTGCAGGGATAGATCGAGAAGTGAGCGAGCGACGGAATGTGTTCGCTCACTTCCCGATCTACTAAGCCGACCTGTGACAGTTTCATTGTCACAGGTCGGCTCAGATTATGAGGCTGAGTGAAAATCACTCACCTCATAGTTCCCCTTTTAAGTTACTTGAATGCATTTTTAAGATTTAACTCCTGAGTTTAGTGTCACTTTAAGTGATACCCTTTATTTGCTAAGTAAGAGAGCGACCGACTCCTAAATCAATAAGCGTGATGTTTATAAGAGAAATTTGCTTGCTATCTGATACTGAAAAGTAGCTACTTAAACGTGGAAATCATTTAGTCAGATTATGATTACATTAGCTGAAAATCGAGGGAATATCTATCTAAATCAGTCTTTGGTATGCAATAGCCATGTCTCTGCTTTCACTTTCCAATCCCCCCCCCCCTTTAATTAGCTTAGCTTCAATGTGCATCCATGAATGAATGAATTGTTAATACGATTCTTTACTGAGTCTTTTTCCCATGGCACCAATATTTCCATAAATAAACTGACAAAACATACTATAACTGCAAAATCACTTCAAACAATACAAACGTATTGTTTATTATTCTCTTCTGGAATGTGAGATGTGCTTTAGAATGGACATAACAAGCCTAATGTGGATGAAACGTTTTTGTACAAACCTGATGATTTTTCTTTCTATGTTGTAAGTCAATCTACCCAGTTAATTCAATTCCCTTTAAAACATGTAGGTGCTGCAAAATGACAGTTAAACTGAATCTAAAGCCATTTTCTTTTTTTATTTGGATAGAGTGATGAGGAGTTTAGACCTGTCATGTTTTTTTTTGCTGTTTGTGTCTCCTGTTAAAGAGGTTCACCCTCTCTATTTGACTTGGTGACCGCTGTCACTGGGACTGGGAAGGGAAATCCAAAACGTTAGGTTGTCACCAAAACAACAACAAAGGGGGGAAATTTTCCAGTGCCAACAAAGAATGCACGTTCCTCACATTGCATTAGGGTGTGCACACAAAAGTACACACTCACACACACACACACACACACATATATAGTATGTACATATTATCCCATCTCTTCAACTGTCCCTTACCTCTTACAGCAGTAATGAAGCAGAGAGCCCGGCAGGTGGTCATGTGACCACCGCCCGGTTTCCTCAATGGATGGGAAGCTGCAGCCACGCTCTCTCACCGCTTCCCAGGCAACGAGGACTGCGGCTGATATGTGAGGAATGTAAGGGGCAAGTGCTGATGCTCTCTCTGTCGCTGAGGCGGTCACAGAGAGATCATTGTGATCTCTCCACCAGCTTAGTGACTAAAAACACTGTGCCTGCTGTTGCAGATTAAGTGTTGCGCTCAGGGTGATTTGGCACACCCTTGTGTGTGCCTATGGTTCAGCCTTTTGTAAAAAGAGTCCCTTGGAGAGATGTATAAAGGACAGGAAATGAAAGAAAATCTCCCCAAATGGAAGACAGATGCCAAAAAAATTAATACATACATTGAGCCAAGCTGGACCAATGAATACAAATGTATACCAGAAGTTATTTTCAATGACAATCATGACATTCCACCTGTCATTCAGGTACAAAAAAGGCAGGTAAAACATGTTGTAAACACACAGCGTATAGATAATTTTACTTTATTTCCTTCTACCCCCGTTGCTGTTTTTTTTGTGCACTGTGCCTCTGTATTGAGGTGGCCAACTTGGTAGAGGCAGGACTTTGCTTCCTCATGTCAGAACCTCCAGCAAGGTGAACAGTTAGCAACAGCAGTGACATCTCTAAATCGCTCATGTATAGCTGTCGGGCAGCAGTGCCTTATACTGCAGATATACAGATAGGCGCACATACCAAGAAGTGCACTGCTGTTTTTTTTAGAAGGCATTCCAGACAAAAGGTACATTATTAGGCACAATCAACACTTCTCGATGTTCCCTATAACATAGCAAAACTCCACTTTTTAAGTTCAGTTCCACCTTAGAGCCTAGTTACAACCAAAGTATTTTTGTTTTCGTTGTGGATAGTATGGTAAGGCTGAAATCTTGATGCTGTTTCCCCATTTTTGAAATGTGATGGGTGTCAAATAGAACAGGAAGTGAGGTAAAATATCAGCATTTTGCTTTTTAGTTGTTATGTCATACATTAGATGAACAAAATCTCTGACGGCAGTACAAACAAATTTTGAAGTTGAGTAAAAAAATAATAATTGAGGATTGTATTGTTGTATGTCCCTATCAGAGAGACACGAGTCAGACAGAACAGGATGTAAAGAAAAGTCTCCTACACAGGGAAGCACAGGCAGCATTTTCAACATAATGGAATACGACACAGTTTGACACAGACAGCAATCGGAAGCTGTTGGAGGTTCTAACCTTCCCTGATCTATCATAGCTAAAAAGTAAAATTTGGCTAGAGGGAGGCTTTAGCTCTAGTTCAGATCTCTGTGTTGCGGGAGTGCATGTGATACCGCACGTGATCCTGAATAGCATGTGATCACATTTTACAATGTTAGGTGTGCCGTGGTGCCCACATTTCTTAATGGCACCCCAATACACCTAGTCATAACAAGTGTGTTGCATCGCAACGCATCATATGATAACCTATAACCATCTGTTGTGGTGCAATGTGATCTTACAAAAAAAAAAGTGCATGCAAAAGTGTAATTTAGCTGCAGTAGGCAACCTATTCAAATGGATGGGCTGCCTACTGCAACGCATTACAAGCGCACCATTTAATGTCACATTTCAGAGGTCTGAACAAAGGCAGTATATGTAAACTCTAACTGAATGACATTTAGTTTGCTAAGGCTCTCTGTATCATAAGCAACTAACTTTGTTTTTATAAAATATTTTATCTTCCTGCCCTCCAGCAATGGCTGCACATCATTTCTCAGGGCGGGTTCCCTCGTGGTGTCAGCAGCGGAACATGTCTGTGCAATATGCATCAGCACAACTGCTTGTAGTCTCCATTGGAAGAACGCTTGACGGGGTGACAACACAGGAGAACAATAGGGAAACAGGAACAGGTTGTTGTCATCCAATATTTAAAATAGTAACAATCACTTATAAAGCCATCCACAACTCTGCCCCCGGATATATCTCAAACCTTGTCTCAAAATATCACCCTAACCATCCCTTCCGCTCCTCCTAAGACCTCCTGGTTTCCAGCTCCCTTGTCAACTCCTCCCATACTCGCCTCCAGGACTTCACTGGAGTCTCTCCCATCCTATGGAACTCTCTACCCCAACCTGTCCGCCTATCTCACACCTTGACTGCCTTTAGGCGATTCCTAAAGACTCATCTCTTCAGGGAAGCCTATCCCACCTGAACCTAACCACTGAACCATCACATTCTCAAACAGTTCATCTGCACACAGCTACCTCCTCATGTATCACTTGCCCCTCCCTTTTAGTTTGTAAGCCCTCATGAGCAGTGCCCTCCTTACCATCTTGTCTTGAATTGTATTGCGATTGTAATGTCTTCCTTATATTGTAAAGCGCTGCGCAAACTCTTGGCGCTATATAAATCTTTTATAATAATAACAAGAAGTGTCTACACAAGTTCCTTCATGGCAGGATCACCAGTTATTATTTTAATGCACACTGTAGATATTAAAAGATTGAAAAAGCGGTATGAAATTCCATTAACTTCTTGAAGGTTTTATTAGGTGTATATATATATATATATTAGTACAGGTATTCCTCACTTAACGACCGAGTTCCGTTCCTACGACCAGGTCATTTAAACGAATTGATCGTTAAGTGAGGAACTCTATACAGTACTGTACTGCATTAGTACAGTACTGTATAGTGTTGCCGATGTACAGTACTGAACAGTGTACTGTACATCGGGCAATAAAATACTTACCGAGACCCGCAGTGAAGAACGGAGTACATCAATTTCGTCGGCGAGATGCCACACTGCCTCTGCCATGTTCCCGCACGTAAGGTCGGAGGTCGGTCGTAAGTGCGAGTGGTCGCAAAACAGGTAAGTCGGTAAGTGAGGAATGTCTGTAATTAGTCTATGTAAATAATCCATTTCCTGTAATAAAACTTTATAAAAACTATTTATATCAGCACCTGTTAGGCACAACTGACAAATTGGACGGACACTTATTCTATGGTTGCAATTTTCCATTCTTATCATATATTATTAGCGAGCCTCGGTTCTTCTCCTTCGCCTTCTTTCCCACCTCATTTGTCCTAATAAGCGTTGTCCTGGAATAACCTATGAATACAGTCTGTCATAAATAAATAACGTGAAAGTGTTATTTATCTTCATAAATATGCCATGCACTTGATGGTATAAACTGGATCTCTTGATCAGCCAGTTTATCATCGCACACCTAAGAATGCTGGGAGAAAAAAATATGCATGCTATTATTTTAAAGATTAACTAGCTATGTGTTGAGTCAGGGAATAATTTACATTGGCACACAATGCAGTTCCTACTTGGATATAAATCGCAGTACACATGTCAAAATGCTGAAGTTTTATTTTTAACTGTGGCATCTGGCGTGCATTTTTTTTCCTTTTTGCAGATTTGATGTTTGTAGTGGAGTGTGGTTTTATTCCACGTAATAACTTGTTTGTGTTTTCAGCCTGCGCAGGAGAATGGATTTCATTCTGTTCAGAGTGTTAATAAGGCACCGGGGAAAAAGTGGGTGTTTGAAGCTTAAAGGACCAGTAACTCTAAAAATACGACTACTTTATTTAAAAAGGCTACTAATAACATTTACAGCCATGTGTAAAAATTTCCCAATGTCATTCCAATTCAGACATTCAGCATTATAGGTAAATTTACTGTGCATTCTAATCATTCCCAGCTATTTGGCTGGCCATAAATGGATGGGTCAAGAATTAAATAAGTCAGGTTCTGGATCTTTCTTTTAATAGGTTCGATTATAGTCAAAGTATAATCTAAAGGGTGGAGCTCACAAGTTCTGCTTAGGCTGCTCTTATCAGCCAGGCAATTTCAGGACAGACACCATGGATAGAGTCTGGAAGTTGATGATGTAATGAAAGCACCACACCAGTGATCATAGAGGCAAAGACAATTTTTAATAATTTCACATTAGTGTAAAATGAGATAAAACAGCCAACATGTTTTGGGGGCTCAGACACCCCCCCCCCCCTTCCCTTCATCAAGGCTGTGAAAGCAGTATTAACTGGAGCAGTTGAATTCAATATCGTTTATCAGAAGAAACCATCTAAAATAATGGGATGGCTGACATGCATCTAGCTTAATGGCTCAGTGGCTAATGATGTCCCATTCCCCTCAAAACATGATTGCTGACATGCATTTAGAGGTTACTCACACTTAGTAAAGCCTCATTGTGCATACCAGCAATCATGTTTCGATGGAATCTCCCTCTTTATCAAGTTTAACATGCATATCAGCAATTGCCTTTTGAGGGAAATTCCCTCTTTGTCAAGTCTCAACATGCATATCATGAATCACGTTCCAAGGAAAACTACCTCTTTCTGAAGAGTTTCCATCAAAATGAATTGCCCATCAACTGCCCTAAAAGGAAGTGGGCAGGTACAGAGGTCTTCTCCCACTCCGGTCCTTGATCTAGAATGAGTGCACTTTTACCACATTTATGTGCTTGATTTTACCAGCTGTCCAGGACGGACTTCTGGACTGTCCTGTTGCTGCTCATTTGAATCCCCACCATTGGCGAAAATGTTGGCTCCCCTCAGTACAATTCTAGTTGTATGACTGATGCACACCCCCAGGCTTGGGCATATTACAGGTGAAACTCGAATAATTAGAATATCGTGCAAAAGTAATTGCAGTAAGTGCTGCAAAAGGGGCCCAAACCAAGTACTGAGTACATATGCATGCTTGTACTTTTCAGAGGTCCGATATTGTTCTATGTACAATCCTTGTTTTATTGATTGCATGTAATATTCTAATTTTTTGAGGTTGTGGATTTGGGGTTCTTGGGGTTTTCATGAGCTGTAAGCCATAATCATCACAATTATGACAAATCACGGCTTGAATTATCTTGCTTTGCATGTAATGAGTCTATCTCATATATTAGTTTCACCTTTTAAGTTGCATTAGTGAAATAAATGAACTTTGCACGATATTCTAATTATTCGAGTTTCACCTGTACCTTTTTTATCATTTGAGAATACATTTACCGTGGATTTTAAACCAAGTCAGTGCGATCTTACCATTCTAGTTACTTATGTTCCCCGCATGCATATTGGCAGCAAGACCTGGAGGTGTCTGATTGCTACCACTATTTATAAGGAATTTGGAACTCTTTCTGTTCTGTAGTCATTAGCGCAAAAAAAATATATTTTTTCATACCTGCTCATTTATGACTAGGTTGGTATTACACCTCTCTGTATAAGTAAATGAAAACTGCTATGTGGGATTGTAGAGGTTGTAGAAACATGCAGTAACATCCAACAAATTGTCTCCTAATTTGCTTATTATTGAGAAATGGAACAAGTAAACTGATGTATTCAGCGGTGACATCCATCAGTGATTGGGCCATTGATGCAAGTAGTAAATAAATTATTATACAGTCTATGCAAATTAAAACTTACTTTCACTAAGGCATCTGTTCCTGTTTGTAAAACTCTAAATGTTTAATTTCTAATGCCTACACTTTGAAGTGATCAATTAAACAAGTCTAATAAATACACGTTAAGAAATACATGCTCTACAGAGCCTCTGATCATAAAATTGTTGTTGGGTCAGTGTAGCAGAGGAAAGCAAGTGCTAAATAAGATTTATAGCAGATGATGAAGTATTGTTCGATCATGTAATGAGTCTATCTCATATATTAGTTTCACCTTTTAAGTTGCATTAGTGAAATAAATGAACTTTGCACGATATTCTAATTATTCGAGTTTCACCTGTACCTTTTTTATCATTTGAGAATACATTTACCGTGGATTTTAAACCAAGTCAGTGCGATCTTACCATTCTAGTTACTTATGTTCCCCGCATGCATATTGGCAGCAAGACCTGGAGGTGTCTGATTGCTACCACTATTTATAAGGAATTTGGAACTCTTTCTGTTCTGTAGTCATTAGCGCAAAAAAAAAATATTTTTTCATACCTGCTCATTTATGACTAGGTTGGTATTACACCTCTCTGTATAAGTAAATGAAAACTGCTATGTGGGATTGTAGAGGTTGTAGAAACATGCAGTAACATCCAACAAATTGTCTCCTAATTTGCTTATTATTGAGAAATGGAACAAGTAAACTGATGTATTCAGCGGTGACATCCATCAGTGATTGGGCCATTGATGCAAGTAGTAAATAAATTATTATACAGTCTATGCAAATTAAAACTTACTTTCACTAAGGCATCTGTTCCTGTTTGTAAAACTCTAAATGTTTAATTTCTAATGCCTACACTTTGAAGTGATCAATTAAACAAGTCTAATAAATACACGTTAAGAAATACATGCTCTACAGAGCCTCTGATCATAAAATTGTTGTTGGGTCAGTGTAGCAGAGGAAAGCAAGTGCTAAATAAGATTTATAGCAGATGATGAAGTATTGTTCGAGACATTTTTTTTTTTTTTCCTGGACCATGAATTGGAGGCTAAATTACTAGAATCATTTATAATAGTTACAGGCAAGCAGCCAGTAAGCAATGGAGAAATATTGCCCTTTACATGGTGTTGCTCAAAAAGCCAGTGATATTTCTATAATATATTAGGTAACCAAACCTGTCAAGATATTCATAAAAGTTTATCTTTGAAACAGAGGTAGCAACTTTACTATATTGGTAACCACAGTTGCAATACATGCTTTCCTAAGCTAGAAAATGAAAGAGAAGGCTAAACTGGAAGTGTAGATCCATTTTTTAAAATGCAGTATATGTTTTCTAAGTTTTTTTCACTAGCGTCATTGTTCCCCTTTTTCCTTGGGGCACGCCTGTGAATTTTAAAGCATGTGCACAGGTTTGCCATTGTTTTTAAATGTGCTGGTTCACATCTTTGGTGTGCGTTGACCAAAGAGGTTCATATCTATTAAAGGACCTGTTGATGGGAACATTTAACAAAGCAACTGCCCAAAGCAAATGGAAAGGAAAATAACACAGACACTTAGATGTGAAGTCAATCATTGATTTTGCCACTGGTCACTGTGTCTATGAAAATACTCTTCAGGTTAACTTATTATTTATTTTGTTAATATTTTATATATTATTTTATAATATTTTATATAATGGATTTCTAATAATTGCTTTTCTCTGGTGGGCTGCTGTCCAATAATGGGAAGGTTTTACTCAGCCAAATGTTTCTATTATGCCAATCAAGGCTGTTAACTTTGCTTGGAACACGTACAGTGTTCCCCCAACCAGCAGTGGCTGGGGGACCACTGCAATGGTTATTGTTATAGTTTATATCTGATAGATTTGATCAGTCATGTCAATAAGATTTATAGACAACCATGGGCCTAACTACAGATAACAGGGCCCCATAGAAAAAATTGAATGGGGTGGGGGGGTTCCCCTGATGACCTCTCTCTGAGCTATGACTAACGGCACCAAGATCCCAAAGACTCCTTCTGTGCATCTGTTGTCAGCTTTCCTACACTGTAGACTATGCAGAGGATTAGGTTGTCATCAAATGCAACCCCTTCAACCCTTAATGATACAGTACTGCATTATCTTTACATGTTCTATGTCTCAACAACCTAATGGGGCCCCCTTCCACATGGGCTGCTATGGCTATAGTTACACCACTGTGGACAACTGTGTAAGGTAAAAGTCTACTTGAATGGACATAATTTGCATGGATTATTTACATGCACCTTCATACTACTTAGTTGTTGGTACTGATTGTTGATTTGCTAATGTTTGGCTTAAGTTGGTCTTTAAACGCCTCTGAAGAGGTATCACAGCCTCTGTTACTCCATTTGAAGAAAGGTACTGTAATCCCTGCAGATGATATGAATCTTTTTTTTTTTTAAGTGGACACAATCCAATACTACAAATCTAGGGAAATTAGGAAACACTATAATATTACCTCCCTGTCCTGTTCTTCCAATGTTCACAGCAGACCATTGGTGGCCAGGAGGAAAGGAGAGAACATTTTCTTATTCCATCACTAGAGGGCACCTTTTGAGTCAGTTGTTTCTTTGCTTTATAGTAGGCATACTTTTCTGTCTGTGCCCCTTTACAGGGTAATTAAAGCATGTTGGATATGTATTTAATTTGAATAAATCTGATGGCTACAGTATGAAGATGTATGTTCTTACACTGTTGCATCATGCTGTACAGATTTCATATATTTCAGAGTCACAGTTACCATAAATGGAAAGCTCTTCTGTTACCAGACAGTAATGCACATTTTGACATTGATATCATTGTAAAATCAATACACTGTTGCTGTGATAGATGGATCTTTCATTCTATATTTTGGTCAATATGTACATTTGGTTTTATTTACTATTATTGATTATTTCAAATTTGTAATATTTCTCACTGTCTTTGTTACCTTCAGAGTGTTGAAGTAGTGGGATATTCAATTGATGTGCTTGTCTCTCTCTCCTTTTTTTTTTTTTAAATGTTGAGTAATGAAATGTTAATTACTCATGTTTTGTTGTTGCACATGTGCATATTTTTGCATCTACACATCTGTTACACACTCTGCAATTATGTTAGCAAACTCCCTTGCAGATGCCTCTGTTTCTGCTGCATGGTAAAAACGTATACTTGCTTTCCAATTATATGTATTGCCTCAATTTCATAGTAACATAAAAGTTACCCTTTAAAGTAAAACTTTGGCCTCTCATTCTGAAAAACAAATAGGCTGCAGCACTTAATTATAAGTGAATCTGCAATTAAAATTTTCTTTGGATCACCCTGCAATGTTGTACAAATACTGGATGGTCCTGCCAGTGAAGTCTACCTAATTCTGTTTTTATTGATGCTGTGGAAACAAAGCTGTACTGCTCCTAAGTTCAGAGCAGAGTTACCACACTTATGTAGGTTGTACCTGCTTGCACTATAGTAATAGGAAATATTGCAGGGGTGTGGGTATGAGCATTAAGGTCCCCACACACCTTACGATAATCGTATGATAATCGCGGGAAATCACGCGATCGTACGATTATCGTAAGGTGTGTGGAAGCCGTGCGACCTCTACTACTGTAAGGTCGCACGACTTTAAACTTACGGGCATGTTTCGAAAACCCGCCGAACATCGAACGATGCTCGGCGGGTTTGTGGCATGTCCGTACGATAAAAGCAGTACGGGCCGGTGTGCGCCAGCGCACACTGCCCGTTCGGCATTGCGGTCATCGGAAGCCGCCCCTCAGGGGGCGTGGCTTGCGATCATCGCAAGTACGATCTGCCTATGCAAGATAGGCAGATCGTACGTTTTATTAAGTACCTTACAACCATCGCAAGACAAAAGTCTTGCGATGATTGTAAGGTGTGTGCCCAGCCTTACACTGCTGGTTCACAACCCTAAAGCTTATCAATCAGCACCTGGCAAAACCTTTTGCACACTGCTTTCTGCATTGAAGGTGCTGCCTATGTTTCTGAAACCTCCCACTGTGAGCTTCAGTTTCTGGGATGTACGAAACAAAAAGGAGGATTTTGCTCAGTCAGGGAAAGTAAAATAAAGTGGGTTTCTGATGTGAGAAGTGGGCTCCTCATGTGAAGAGGAGCTTCTGATGTGTTTGTTTCATACCAAAAGCTACTCCTGTTGGTATGAAACACTCCCTCCCTGATCATCTCTCTGCCCTTCTGGTTACACCTACCTGAGCTGAAGCAAACTTGTCACAAGACATCATTGACTAAGTTCCAAAATTGTTTTTTGAAAGTTGGAGAAATGATCAGGAGCAGAGGACATTGTATGCAATGTGGTATATGGCAAAAACGACAGATCTAATACTGCTGCATACAGTCCATTTCAAAATTCAAACCTTTTCTTCCAGCATAAAACAAGCACCAACATACACTAACCCTTACAAAAGTTGTATTTATATTTTGTCATGTTAGTTGGGTCTTAAGATTAGCCTTACAAAAGTTGTATTACAGTAATCCTTACAAAAGTTGTATTTATATTTTGTCATGTTAGTTGGATCTTAAGATCAGAATTGGTGTTTTGTATGTTTACAGGTGTGGCTGCAGAAATACGGCTACCTTCCACCAACAGACCCCCGAATGTCGGTATTGCGCTCTGCAGAAACCATGCAATCCGCTATAGCTGCTATGCAGCAATTCTATGGCATTAACATCACTAGAAAAATAGACAAACACACAATTGAGTAAGTATCCTTGGTTATATTCTTTTTTTATGCTTACTAGATGCATTCACATATTTAAAGGGGCTCTATGCTTCGCCTGGAGGTTTATCCAGACCTTCAGAGTAAAGGTGCCCATACACCTTACGATTATTTTCGTCCGATGATCGAACCGTCGTACGATTTTCGCGCGACGGCCCCATCCTGCCCCGATTATCGCAAGGTTCAATCAGCGGTAGTTAAAAAAAAAAAACACCTGGACGACTTGCGGTAATTGACCGCAATTATTTTAGTTTGCGCATGCGCAGTGTTAATTGTACGACTTTTGACGGACGGAAACGCCACCAACCATGCGAACATCGTACGATCGACCCAAAGTTTTCAAACATGCTTGACCGTCAAAAGTCGTACGATTGTACAGTACTATCGGTCGGGCACTACATTCACACGTTACGATTGTCGTACAAAAAGTCGATCGCATACGATTATTGTACGATAATCGTAAGGTGTATGTGCACCTTAAGAGCAGGCAGATTGTCTAGATCAGATGACTTTTCTTTCTTATCTGCACAAATAGCTCCTTGATCATCATGGAATGTTAACCCAGCTCTAGTTAGACCCAGGCTCAAGTTTCTCTAGGGCGCCTAGGCAGAAATTGGAAAGCCAAAAAGCGAATTTATTCAGATTAAAATGAACATGTGCTTTGTCCATGCATGGCAAAGCAAAAGGTTGAATTTAATGCTCCCCTCCCTAGCAGCATATATATATATACTTTCCTTACCCTCTCCCACCACTCCAGCTGCAGGGAGCAAGAAATCTCTTTTAGCCCTGTGTGAGCCCAATTTGGATCTGAAATTGGAGCTTACACGGACGGGGCTGTCATTCTCCCTGCCCCATGTGACAGCGCTTAGCCAATTACCAAACACCAGCACTTTAACATGGAGTGATTATATTCCCTATCCATGCTTAGAAGTAAGAAGTATTACTTAACCTATGTCTGTAAAGGTTCTCATTCATCCAGATTATGGTATATCTGTAAAAAATAAATCAAGGCAACTGGGCTTGCTGTATATTTCTTGAAGACATTTCACTGGTCATCTGACCAGCTTTCTCAATTCAGAGAATGAGAATTGAGAAAGCTGGTCCGATGACCAGTGAAATGTCTTCAAGAAAAATACAGCAAATCCAGTTGCCTTGATTTATTTTTTACAGATATTACTTAACCTAGGCACAGGTTTACTTTAAAGTGACACTCAGGAGTTAAATCTTAAAATTGCATTAACTATTAACAAAAATGTATCTTTTGTGTATCACTCAGCTGTAGACGCTCAAATCATCTCTGAATTTCATGCTGACATTGTCCTTCTGGAGGGTGGCTACTTTTGTTCCCCATGGTCCATTAGTCTGTTGTAAAGCAGTACCGCTCCAATCTCACTCCAGCGATGGGCTACAATCTTATGTTTAGTTTACTAATTTGTATTGAGATTGTAGCCCATCGCTGGAGTGAGATTGGAGCGGTACTGCTTTACAACAGACTAATGGACCATGGGGAACAAAAGTAGCCACCCTCCAGAAGGACAATGTCAGCATGAAATTCAGAGATGATTTGAGCGTCTACAGCTGAGTGATACACAAAAGATACATTTTTGTTTATAGTTAAGGTACTTGAATGCATTTTTTAAGGTTTAACTCCTGATTTTAGTATCACTTTAACAAAATATAAGCTACAAAGTGTTGGCCTGGCCTTGCTCTTTATAAACATCATAATAACGTATTGACCTCTAAAACTTTCATAAAAGCTTATAGATGTTATACTGCATGAAAGAGCTCCCACAGGCCACTAGTATGTATGTATGTATATATGTATAGGCCACTAGTATGTATATATGTATAGGCCACTAGTATGTATGTATGTATGTATGTATATAATTATAATTACAGGTGAAACTCGAATAATTAGAATATCGTGCAAAAGTAATTGCAGTAAGTGCTGCAAAAGGGGCCCAAACCAAGTACTGAGTACATATGCATGCTTGTACTTTTCAGAGGTCCGATATTGTTCTATGTACAATCCTTGTTTTATTGATTGCATGTAATATTCTAATTTTTTGAGGTTGTGGATTTGGTGTTCTTGGGGTTTTCATGAGCTGTAAGCCATAATCATCACAATTATGACAAATCACGGCTTGAATTATCTTGCTTTGCATGTAATGAGTCTATCTCATATATTAGTTTCACCTTTTAAGTTGCATTAGTGAAATAAATGAACTTTGCACGATATTCTAATTATTCGAGTTTCACCTGTATGTGTGTGTATATATATATATATATACACACATACATACATACATACATACATACATAGGGCTTAAAGTCCGCTCGTCTGTGATGAGAGGACAGCGGAGCCCGACTAGCAGCTTCCCGCTCCGGCCGTTGTAATTACACAGCCGGCCGGGAGCTTTACATTCAAGCGATCGAGCGTCTCGAGACGCCCGATCACTTGTATTACCAGCAGCTGTCACTGCCGTTGCCGGTCCCGAAATCTGCTGTGCCCAATTCGGCCGTCTCTGTGACAAGAGATCAAAGGGAGATCGGTACATGATCTCCCTTTTGATCTACTCTCCAGTCCCGGAATGAAGGAAGTGATGTATATTGCATCACTTCCTGCATTCAGTGTCACTACAGCTACAGAAGCTGATGAAGCAGATCTCTGCTTCATCAGCTACTCTGGGGGTCCCTAGGTGACATTAGGGATCTTGGATATGCAGATATGAGTCGGGTGCGCCTACGTGCGAAAACAACGATTGCGCCTATTGCGCCGCACATGATACATGTGCGGCACAAACGTCGGAGTGTGAGCAATAATTTTAGGGCCATTAATTACTGATAACACTGATGAGCGGTAAAAGCGTTTTAAGCGTCGCCTATGGACAATTTTCAGTGTGGTAGTTTTTTGCGGGCACTCGCAATTGTAAGGCTTCACATGTTTTGTGTCTATGGTAGGGTAACAAGGTAATAAAGAAGTGCTAATGTCAAAATAAGCAACACATACGCAGTTTGACGCTGCTAACTGTGTGGCCATCCATGCATCAATGACCGTGGATTATAAAAGGGTTAAGATTCCTGTCTCCTTATAAGAATAGGCTTCCCTTGGAATTTGTGACAGATTTTGTAAAGTGTAATTAAACAATAATAATAGTGATATTAATAATAATTCAAAATCTTTTAACTTCTTAAAAAATATATATTTTTTCCACTGAACTAACAGATGCTTCAGAATAAATTCACAGTCTGCTAGGAAGCCAGAGAGGAGCAAGCCATAAAATCTGTTCAGTGAAAAGCACCAAACCATGCTAAAAAAAGAAGAAAGATTGTACACATGAAACTGCGTCATTTGGGCGATAGCAGATAATTGTCATTCAATTCTTCAGTAAACCAAACAAAATCCACAAGGAATTTAAATCACCAATTAAGTAGCTTAACTTTTTTAATTATTTACAACAATGACTGGAATAAAGCATTCAAAGACTGAAAATTTAAAGGCGTCATAAAATCTGTCACTTTGTTCTAAATCATTTGTTTTGGATGAATATAAACTAAATAATTTTTTCTATGAATATAAACAAGGCATTAGAAACTTGGCAAGCAAATTAAAGGGCATTTTAACTTTAAGTCAGTGCAATCACTTGTTCCCCTATTTTTAGTCAGGTATATATGAAGTTTTGTGTAATAATGTTTTTTGTTTGGAGCCAACAGGTGGTATTATTGTCCCCTTTTCACATTTTCCAAACTCTACGTTTTTGCTTTTTTGTTGTAAAGCCTGAAAGAAGCCCATTGTTCGCAGAACTGGGACCAACAGACATATATACAGCATATATGTTCGCAGAACTGGGACCAACAGACATATATACAGTATATATGTGCACAATGTAGAAAAACAAAAACGGAGTATTGCAGTATGCAATGATACCTTTCTTATTGGACTAACATAATATTTGAAAGACAAGCTTTCGAGAGTTAACCTCTCCTTCAGATCAGAAGCAATACTAATCTGCAGGGTACCCTGCAGGGCTAATGCGGATAGAAACACCCTCTATGAATATAAGTAAATTTATCTCGTTAGTTGACTGCTGAATGTTTAAGATCTCTTTTCTTTGATAACATTCTCTCTTACTAATGTAGTAATATTTAGTAATATAAAATTTGATAGGAAACTATTGCACAAAGAATTATAGATGTATAAAAGATTGTGTAGGTATGTCCACAGAAATCCAGCAATCAGGCTGCATTAGATAATATGGAGGGTTGCTTTGTATTCTCATTATGTCTTGCATGGCTCATGTCCTACAGGGCTTGAAGGGGCAGCTCTGCACTCATGCGCTAAGAGCTTCAATACTCCCATGGCCCGTAGACATTAATCTGTCAGAGGCTGAATGAAGAATATTGACTTATTTCCATTATATAATATTTTTAAATGCTTGGTGACTTCACACTCCCAAGGCACTTCAGCTTAGCACCAGGGCACTCTTAATAAATGGTAAAAGGGGACATTTGACCAAGGTCAGCTTTAGTGTAATCTTGAATGGACTGGTCTCCCCCTGCAATTGTATCTTCTGCATGCTGTATGTTTTCATTACAGCTAATATGTGCTTGGGATTGGAAATGTTTTATGTAGTGCAACAAAGATTATAATATATACTTTAGAATATACATTAATCAAAATGATAATAACCTCACATGGGTGAATTGTAGACTTGATATATACAAACTTCATTTCTGTTTCATGGACATGAAATCAGAAAATAATTCAACCCATCAGATCTTTGATTAAAAGCAATTAAACAGGCTTGAAAACTTTGCCTTTTAATATTCCTGATACAAGCCGGTCTCGGGATTGTCTGTAATATGTCAGCCATACTCCCTCATATGAATACCTTTACCTAGGAATGCTCATGCAACCTGAGATTTTGTTTATGGCTGAAGCCGAGCCAGAACACACAGTTGGATTGAGCTTTCACATATGATCTTCCTCAGATGTCTATTGCTAGCTTTGTTCTCAGATTGGGAGTTTCATATTAGAATGATGTGGCCAGAGACTGCGGTGTTACCCAAATTCATTGTGAGAGGTTTATTGGATGTGGCTGCAATCAATTATAAAGAGAACATATTAATTTTGATCTCCAGCCCAAACTATTTTTAAAATTTGGTTACAGCAGGGAAGGGTTAAGCTGGCCACACACTTAGACGTTCGTTTGAACATTCGCTCAAATTTAGAAATTAGTGAGAGCATTCAGTAATGCCATTATTAGCTCAACAAATTTCATGTGAAAGCCCTTAAAAATGTCTTCAACACTGGCTACTCTAATGGAATCCCAGACGTATTAAATGGGGTTTTTTTTGTACATGCGCAGTACAATATGTACCATTTTTCCAGAACAAAACTCTTTCATTCACACAATTTTGTTCGTTCAGATAAGAAACTATTCTCTTTGTAATTACAGTCAAAAATAAAAATCACGTGGACCCCATTAATCCTTCGAAAATTGAACAAAAGAAACATTTCCCAAAACTTTTTTTTAACAAAGTTCTACTGGTGTATGGCAAGCTTTAGAACTTGTTTGTTTTTATTACTCTCGGTCTCCCCTGCAGAACTTTCACCAGTCTTACAATGCTAGTGGATACCTAATGGGAACACTGTCCCTGGTACAGTAAATGAGGGGAAATCACCTCAGCAGGTACACCTGCCAAGGCTGCCAAAACCTGACAAAGGTTCTAAACCTTCCCTACTCTATCCAAAACCCGAGAAGGGTTCTAAACCTTCCCTACACTATCCAAAACCTGCCAAGGGTTCTAAACCTTCCCTACTCTATCCAAAACCGGACAAGGGTTCTAAACCTTCCCTACACTATCCAAAACCTGCCAAGGGTTCTAAATCTTCCCTAGACTATCCAAAACCTGACAAGGGTTCTAAACCTTCCCTACACTATCCAAAACCTGACAAGGGTTCTAAATCTTCCCTAGACTATCCAAAACCTGAGAATGGTTCTAAACCTTCCTACTCTATCCAAAACCTGAGAAGGGTTCTAAACCTTCCATACTTTATCCAAAACCTGCCAAGGGTTCTAAACCTTCCATACTCTATCCAAAACCTGACAAGGGTTCTAAACCTTCCTTACTCTATCCAAAACCTGACAAGGTTTCTAAACCTTCCCTACACTATCCAAAACCTGACAAGGGTTCTAAACCTTCCATACTCTATCCAAAACCTGACATGGGTTCTTAATCCTACTGTATCCAAAACCTGACAAGGGTTCTAAATAGGGATGCACCGATATATCGGCCGTCGAAACATATCGGCCATTTTCTGGCCGATACAGCGGTGCATCCGTTCTTTCTCTCCTCACCGCTGCTCTGTGTCCCAGTGAGGAAGAGAGACACTACCACAGGCGGCCGAGCGCTGCGAGAGGAGAGTGCTGTGAGCGGCTGGCGTTTATCCTCCCCGTACAGTGTGGGTGGAGACCGCTTGCAGTGCTGTCAAAGGAGGCTCCGCTCGCTCAGCCTCCTGTAACAGCTGTCAGGAAGGAGAGCGGGTACAAACACTCAGCAATCAGTGATCGCTGAGTGTTTGTAGATAATTGAGGACAGAGTATGGTTGCTATACCCTCAATTATGTAAAAAACATTTTCGTTTTCGGCCTGACTTTTTTTTTTTCATTTCGGTTTTGAAATTTTTATTTCGGTGCACCTCTAGTCCTAAACCTTCCCTACTGTATCCAATACCTGACAAGGGTTCTAAACCTTCCCTATTCTATCCAAAATGAAGTTCAGAAAAAGTTATGTTAGGTGGACTTCCTAATTTTAGCATAATTACAAGAAAGGCCGTGTTCACACCCAGGAGTTGGAATTTTCAGGCTTTTAAAAAAAAAGTTATTGAGGTTACACAGCGTTTTTGAAGTATTTTGTGAGCATTTTGCAGGCGTTTTTCTGTTTGCCCTAATGAGAAGCAGTAGCATCTGTGACATCATGCAAAAACGTGTGAAAAACTTCCTTAACGTTTTTTTAAAAGACTTGTGACATCCGGTTGAAGGCTTTCCATAGTCTATGCGGACAAAAATGCTCAAATCTGCATGAAAAGAAGCTCATGTACTTTTTCAAGCTACGGACATTTCGCTACAAGTGATAGAACGCTAAGCTGTGAACAAGGACCATAGGAAACAATGGGATTCCTAGTGTTGAGCTTTTTGTAGCTTTGATATTCAAGCTAAAAAATGCCTAGATGTGACTGTGGTCTAAAACTAAAGCAATTACAGGGATGATTACCATTTTAGAGAGACAAGTTCAATTTATTATTATAATGAGTATGATATTTGTTGCTAGTATCAACCTATGATAACCTAATGTTATCAAATCTCTGGGAACATTCCTTAAGGTGCCCATTCACCTGTCCTTTATCGTGCGATAATCGCGGGTGATCCCGTGATCGTACGATAATGGGCCGGTGTATGGGCAGCGTGCAACCTCTTCTACTGTAAGGTCGCATGACATTCGTCTTCTGAGCACGCTACCGATAACCTGCCGAAAATCGTATGATCTTCGGCGGGTTGGTGGCGTGGTCGGGAGACCAATGCCGCACAGGCCGGTGTGCGCAAGTGCACACTGCCCGCTCAGCACTGCAAACATCAGAAGCCCTCCCCTCAGCGGGGGAATGCTTGCGATGATCGCAAGTACGATCTGCCTGTCCAAGATGGGCAGATCATACGAAAGTCGTGTGATGGTTGTAAGGTGTATTTAGCCATGTGTCCATAAACAATGAGATGAGATTAAATGCCTGTTCACAACTGAGCGATGATTGTCAGAGGGTGAGTGATCTCACATGTTGCAACAACTTGTCTGATTTCTCTTGTTTTCCCCTAATTAGATGGGATTGTAGGTGTCTGAAGAGCACTCTCTCACCCCTCTCCATAGCTCGCAATGCAAACATTCATGTTTAGGAACCAGGTGGTATAAATGCTTGAGGGTGATCAGATGGTGTCTGCAATGGCATACTTTATTCTCTGCAGTGCTGAAACCTCTGCCTCTAAGCATCTAACAGCTTTCTGCAAAAGGCTCAGAAACTGAATAAAAGGGCTCCCAACCCACTCATATTTCACTGCTGACTACTTGCCAATGGCAGCAACAGTTAAAAGGTGAAAGCAGTTTCTTCAGAGTATGTTAGCTGTACACCACTGTGACCCGGAACCATGTGACAGGTTCATGTTTCATCATGTCGGCTTACAACGGCTTAAGCCCATATGATGAAACACCTCATTGGCGGGGGTTATGGGTAGAGGTATAGACAGTGTCTATCTGCCTTGTAAATACAGATTTTAACTTCAGTGAAGATCCATGTAGTGCGGCATCCTTTGATTTGTGTTACTACAAGCGATGGCATGCTTTTTGCCTGCACCTGGCATACAATCACGCTGGGAAGCTGGTTTCAGTATGTGAGTGCTGTTTGCCTCAGCTTTCTTCTATCTTCCTGTTGTGTTCTCAAAACAGGAAGTGAAGGAAAAATTCTTCAATGGGGCAAATCAAAAAGATGCACTTTTATTTTATACTAACCTGATGATAATAACTTAAAGATGCTCGCTCAGATCTAGAGAGCTCGGGCCGGCCGTTTTTTTACTACGGCCGGCCCGGAGGTGGTTAAAAAAATATAAAATTACAATAAAACCAGCTTTACTGCATTCTTCATCTTTAATTTTCCGCTTAGTACTTTTTTTCTGTTAATGTCCTCAGTCTGAATGCCAGCATCATTCAACCCACTTCCTCCAAGGTCAGGCCATCCTGGACCCACCCCAGCCTGTGACTGGATAGGGAAAAGAGAAGCAGCACAGTGATGAGCTCATATCTCTGTCACTCCTCCTATCACCATGTTTCCTGTCAGCACATTAACTGATTGCCTGCATGTGCTGCTTTTTCCACTTACACTCCAGCCCTGCTGTAATGAGGCTGATACCAGATCAGGTCCGGGTACTTATACTGTTTAAATGTGAAAAATATATTTAAAGATGTATTAATGATTACAGAGCAATGTGTGCCTATTATATATGCCTAGAGTTCAGTTCAAGTGACTGTAGTGATTTTCATATCTGAAATATTCTTGTTTCTTGTTAGAAGATGGTAATGCTGCTAATGAAATATAATAGTATTATGTGTGTGTTTGTGTTTTCTCCTCCTGCTTCCATGTCTGATGTAGTGAAATCACAATGAGGTAAGCACTCCTGTTACATGATATTTCAATAGTTATGCTAAATGTGTTTCCATATTTTACAACCATAAGCTTGTAGAGAAAATTCTGTTTTTCCCTAAATGGTTTTTGGGAATGACATTGCCACCGCCCACCACCACCCTGTCATGTAATTTTTTCCAGTAATATGGGTGCTCTTAAAAATGTACTTATTACCAAAGGCACTACTATCATTTTAAATAAGGATTGTATAACTAAAGTAGTGCTTAAATCCTAGGTGTTCACAGGCCTGTAAACACTAACGTAATCCATCTAGGCTAAGTGCAGCCAAAACGACAGACATAATGACCCTCCAACTGACTGCTTTCTGGGCTCATTGATTTCTAGGCCAGCGTTTCTCTTTTTTTCAGTCATGGAAAAGTATGGAAAATTTTGAGGAACCCCAGTCTAAAATGTAATGCACTTTAGGGGGGACCTCTTCACATCAGGAGCCCCCTTTGCATTAGGAGCCCCTTCACATCAAGAGCCCCCTCCTTGTACATCAGGGTCCCCCTCTTACACTAAGGGTCCCCCCGTACATCAGAGCCCCCCACCTACAAGCCAGAGTTACTCCTTTATATCGGAGCCCCCCTTTCATTTTAGAACCCCCTCTTCACATCAGGAGCCACACCTGCAGCAGTGTGTTAGAGGACAGGTGGCGGAGCAGGCCTGGATAGAAACAAACTTCTGTTGTTTTCTGAATGGATCCCACCCTCCCTGGATTAATGTAATTCACTTCCATGGTTCTGGCAGCTGGCCTGCCTGCAACATGGGAGGGTGTGATGCTGTATGAAAATTTTAAGGCACCTTTGAGGAATTCTGAAGACACCCCAAGCTGCCATGGTTAAAAAACGCTGATCTACATGCCCTGCTCCTGAGGTGTTCAGTTGCATTTGCCAGTTTGCCCAGTGCAGTTGAAAGCATCAAAGGAGGAGCAAATCATTTTCAGATGCTGTCAAATGCGCTTGGCCAAGGAAAAGTTTATACTATGGGAGCACTCTGAGTAGGGTAAAGTGAGCCCTATAAGCAGAAGGTTGTGGCTGTGCTTAGATGGGGCTGAGGCATTGGATACAAGCACATATACAACTAGGTATAAGGTAGCCCATTGTTTGTTGGCATAGAAAAGGTTTTTGAATGATTTTGTTTAGCTGGAAGAGTTAGGCCATTTTAAATCCATGGGCTGAATTGATAAACCGCTATTTATTTTCATAAAACATTTTTCAAATTGTTCCTTTACTTTCCACAATTGCGTTACATTACATTATGTTTACATATCTGAGTTTTTGTGCTGTACATTAAATAATTCCAGCCTGCTGCATATTTGGTGCATTCCAGTAACAATGCATAAATAACACGATTGAGATGGATCTAAAAACACAAACAAAATGCAGAGGTGTAAACGTATCCTTCCCACCTTCAGCCTTACAGAGTCAATCAATCCAAATGTGATATTATAATCATTGGAATGATCCTGGTGATTTAACTCAGCTACTGGCTTCTTATATGTCTGGGACGCTCCAAAAACCAGATCTCACTACCATAACACCCAACTCTCTTCTTGTCCACCTGGGAGTTTTGAGTGTTCCCACTTACCTTTGCTTGTGCCAGTTCCTCCTGTTGCATGCTTCTTAATATAAAACAAAAAAATTATCAAGCTGGAGAAGTGGGAGCCCTTCATAATGGCCATAGTAGATGTGTGGATTCAGGTTCTTGACAATAGATGTTAGTTAGTAGGTTACACATATATGTTTGACCATTTTTGCAATCAAAAGCTTGTTGAAAGTGGTTGAGATTGTCTGAAAACTGCTGTTTGTGGTCAGCAGTGAGGGCTCGACAAGCCCCCTAAGGGTCACTAACCCAGTTAGTCTAGTTAGCTATTTTTTATTTTAGAGGCTAGAGCAGAGAGTGAGACTTCACACTTCTTGTATGGTTACGAGGCATAATAAACCTAGCTAGAAAGCACCCTACTGGTAAGGTTACAAGGCATAGTAAACCTAACCAGAAAACACCCTATTAGTACGGTTCCAAGGCATAGTAAACCTATCCAGAAAGCAACCTACTGGTAAGGTTACAAGGATAAGTAATCCTGGCCAGAAAGATCACTACTGGTAAGGTTCCATGGCATAGTAAACCTAGCCAGAAAGCTCCCTACTGGTAAGGTTCCAAGGCATAATAAACCTATCCAGAATGCGCCAAGACATGTAACACCCCAGATGACCCTGAGGGATAAAATATTTGAGTGAGTAATACATCTCACCAGTATCTAGCACAAATTGAAGCATTACCGTACAATGACTGACCCTTATTCGAACTTATTTGGAGTTTATACTTTATGAGCGCTTCTTTTTTATGAAGGACACAGTTATACTGCACTGAAAAAGGATATTACATTTATATGGTTACCTAAGCTTAGTTCAACAGCACACCCTGATACATTACTTCCCTAAAGCATATACAATAAATACAGAGCGGAATTTACTTTTGGTTGCACTATGCTTGGAGACGCAGGCTCTGTTCCACCTGTATTCAGTAATGTAAATTGTTCTATGTAGAGCGGAACCCCAGCTAAACCTATTATTTGCTTTTGATGGAGTGGGGAAGGTTTATAGCCTCTTATCAGACTTTCATTGCTAGCAAGACAACATTCCTGGGACAGGAAATGAGGGCAAATCTCCTCCAAGGAGACACAGACAAAAGTAAAAACCAGCTATCTGTCCTTACCCTTCACCACTCTATTCACCAAAAGGCTGCTTGGGGTTTCTCTTTAAACTTGCCCATGTAACTTGATTGTTTTCTTCTGTTTATTTTAGCTGGATGAAGAAACCACGATGTGGCGTACCTGACACAACGAGAGCTAGCTCCAGGTTTAGTGTTCGCCGAAAACGTTATGCCTTAACCGGGCAGAAGTGGCATCATAAGCATATCACATATAGGTAAAGAAGACTGTTATATTATTACTGTCACCATAGATGCATGCTTAATGTTGCTGATCAGTTGTGGCAGCTAAGCAATGCTCTTTATTTTGTACATGTTGAAATTATACCTGCCTATACACAGAATCATTCGAGGTACCAGATCAAGTGTAGTAACCCACAACAGCCAATATAAATTCAACACTAAGTGACTTGATGTGACTAATTAGTTACACTCTGTGTTGTTATACATTGCACATAAACACTCTTATTAACACAGCTTTATTGGATAGGCCTGAGAGTGGAGATAGCAACAATGGTGTAATAAGCCTCAGGCTTTGCCACTGCAGTCCATGGAAGATATAAGTAGGTGAATCCCCAGTCTGGAGTTCACCAAAATCTGAAATATCCAGTGCTGGTACTGTGATTTTTTTTTCTTTTTCATTTTACAAGACATTCTTTATAGAAGACCAGTCTGGAAAAACAGACAAGGTGCAGAATTTTAGAAGGATGGTTGAACTTTTGCTCTTTCAATTCCTTCAGTCTTGTGATGGCGGATTTCATAATGACAGCAGAGGTAGTGTTGTAGGTCTAGTCTCCTCCAGCTACAATTTCCATGCAGGAACCACAGTGCCAAATTCCAACACCCTTCCTCTTCATTTTGGTCTTGCCACAGAAGGAGCATGTGTACTTTGCGTGTTGGCTGATTTTAATTTTCTTGACCATCTTCATTAGGGAAGCCCCATAACGGGTCCCATATTTACCAACAATGCCAACCTTCGTGGTGCGTTTAGCCATCTTCCTTTTAGGACCCGAGCGGAAAGGTGAGTCATTTTTTTAAATAAAGAAATATGTATTGGAATTGATGTGTGACACTGCTCCATCAGCTCTATTGATTGGGAACTGGGCAATCACATACCGCTCCATTCACAATCTTCTCCCAGCAGAGAGCGGTGACCTGCAGGGATTCCCCTGTCCGTTCCTCCAGCATTGATTGGAGGGACAGACAGGGGAGGGGGTGGGCACAGCTGGCTCTGGCTCTAGAGAGGCAGAGCCAGCTGTCAATCAGGCAGCGGGGTGGATCCCGACAATATTGTCGGGATCTGTCTTGGCTGCAGCGCGGATCTGTGTTGTCCGCATATAGCGGGCAATGTTGAGTTTTGGGTCACATGAGGACATTAGTGACCCTAAAGTGAACTATGGCAAAAATTTGGGCCATAGTACATTATATTACATTTACACGAAAAAAATTAACTTACATATATTATGTTGCATCACTTGTTTTTCTTTTGTTAATATAGCCAAATACCAATTGTTCAATACTTTGGAGAGTACACAGAACAGTGATATCATATCTCTACACACAAGGGATAGTTTGGGTAGAAATTGATTTAAAGCTGAACTCCAAAACAGCAAAAAGATTTTTGCTGATTTACTGGTTTTGGCTGTACCCTACACATCAAATAATGAATCCCTGTTGCTTTACGCTAGTTTTGAGTCCATAATACTACCCTTAATTTTTAAAGCCCAGTTCCACCTTTGCCATTAGGTATTTAAAAAATAACATATGCCAGCAATGAGCATATGCCGTGTACAGTACATGAAGCAGGAACATGCAGTTGATCTATATGAAAACAGAAACATACATTTTTTTGTTAGCTTTCCTCTTCATATTCTCATGGAAATGCCTCTATGTTTTGCAAGCTCTGTTTGAGCTCTCCCATTCATTCAAGTATTCATAGTGTCACTCTTGTTTGGTGCTCTAATTGGACTGTATATGTGTGTATATCTTCAACCCTGAATTCCCTTGTATGTAGGAGTCCCTGTTTTTGTTGAGAGCAGCCTCACCAGAGCTATTGTGCCTCATCACATTCTGTCCGGTCTTCTGGTTATTTTAATCCAGCCCCTCACTTGTACTTGTTACACACCACACAAACCTGTCTGCCAAGGGAGGGGACCTGATTTTTCTCTGCTACAGTTTGGTTACAGTTACAGGTCTCCTTACACCCACACTGTGACTGGACAATAAAAGATGATGTAGCAGACATGATAAGATAATTTATCTGTCACTCTACTTTCTCCTCCTGTAAACATGCTCCTTGCACTTCAGCACCCCAGATTTGCCTATGTATACTGCTTCTACCTCCCACAGTCTGAGATCTGCTGTACAAGGTTTTCAGGTAGCTGATAGCAAGTTATATTGAGGTATTTTCACTGCTAGCAAGGCCATAATCATAACTAGAAAGCGCTTATGTTGTTTGTAATAAAGCCATTTCTGTAATTTGTGAAGCAACTAGGAAGCAAGTCCGAGAATTAGAGAACATATTGGATATGAATTATTTGGTATTCACCTGCAAAGCCAGAACTCTTACTTTACCTTCTGTCACCCTCATTTACAGATTACCGTAATAAGATTTTTATAGCTTTGGTGTAGACTTGTTAAAGCCGGGGCCTCTAAAATAAAATTGATTGGAGCTTTCAAGATAATTACAATGAATCAGTGAAAGCACCTGTAAGACATTTCCTAAGAAATTGTTATCTCAGTGCTGCCAATTGTTGGAAGGTTTAAATGATAAACTTGTAATATAATAGGACTCACTGCGAATCACTGCCTGCTAATACAGCGGCTTGTTTAGTTTCATGACTTCAAAGGGGTTAAATGAGAGGGGGTTTATTGTAGCACTTACTTTGAATTTAGTCTTGTCAGCAGACACAGTTCTACTGCTGAATTTGGCCATACATGATTAGATATTGTAACAGGATATAAAAAATCTCATCCCTCTACCTATCCTGAATGTCCACTTCCTTCCATACCACACATATTAAAAGAGGACAATATTGTCCTTAAAAAACTTTAATAGTTATACAATTTTATATAACTAGGGTTGCCACCTTTGTTGTGGTAAAATAAAGGTGTAGGGGTTGGGGCTATTAGCCAAACTCTATTTATTGGGCTAAAGGACACTGACATCTTCTCTGGATGATGTTACCCTCTCCTTGGCAGAGGGAGTTCCACTTGTTATCAGAGTCCCCCCCTTCACATCAGAGTTTCCCCCTTCACATCAGAGTTTCCCCCTTCACATCAGAGTTTCCCCCTTCACATCAGAGTTTCCCCCTTCACATCAGAGTTTCCCCCTTCACATCAGAGTTTCCCCCTTCACATCAGAGTTTCCCCCTTCACATCAGAGTTTCCCCCTTCACATCAGAGTTTCCCCCTTCACATCAGAGTTTCCCCCTTCACATCAGAGTTTCCCCCTTCACATCAGAGTTTCCCCCTTCACATCAGAGTTTCCCCCTTCACATCAGAGTTTCCCCCTTCACATCAGAGTTTCCCCCTTCACATCAGAGTTTCCCCCTTCACATCAGAGTTTCCCCCTTCACATCAGAGTTTCCCCCTTCACATCAGAGTTTCCCCCTTCACATCAGAGTTTCCCCCTTCACATCAGAGTTTCCCCCTTCAC
This sequence comes from Nanorana parkeri, assembly GCF_000935625.1. Taxonomy (NCBI): domain Eukaryota; kingdom Metazoa; phylum Chordata; class Amphibia; order Anura; family Dicroglossidae; genus Nanorana; species Nanorana parkeri. Next base: position 12,960 of record NW_017308233.1, on the reverse strand, counting down.
ATCAGAGTTTCCCCCTTCACATCAGAGTTTCCCCCTTCACATCAGAGTTTCCCCCTTCACATCAGAGTTTCCCCCTTCACATCAGAGTTTCCCCCTTCACATCAGAGTTTCCCCCTTCACATCAGAGTTGAATTAATACGGGACGCAGCAATTTACTTTTACATCCACTATGATCTTGTATTATACAGGACGAGTGGCAAGGCACATTATTCATTTATCACATTATTGTAAACCTCCAAACAGCAGCCCAAACCCTGATCCATTGTGATTTTTTTTTTTTTTTAGAGAAACGCTTCTCTTTGAGCAAAAGTACCCTTCGGTGAGAGATTTTCTACCCAAAGAGGCTTGGAAAAGCAAGCACTACAGGCATTGATTGAACCTTGTACAGGTTCACTGGATGGTGATAATTTAGTGTTGCTGGGCACAGAAAGTACTTGTTATCACGCATTAAGTATTTTGATATGTTGGAAAATCTTTTGTGCACTTTCATACCGATCGCTCACTTTTCTAAGGAGAGAAGGGAATGCATTGAATCGGGGTGAACATTTCGGCAGCCTGGAAACATGAGTGAGGATGGGCAGATCTCTCACCTGCCCATTGCATGCCAGTGGTCTGTCCATCTATGGTCAGCTATAGTGGTGTATTGTCTCTTTACATATTAATGTGCCGTACATTTGAGTGTTAATGACTAGTCCTCTTTAAATAACATATATATCATCAATCAGCTTCTCCGCCCTATTTCCTCTCTTAAAGGGGTTCTAAACCCTCCGGTTTTTTTTGCTTATATCTACTGCTAGCAAGCAGTAGATATAGGCAAGAAGTGTAAAAAAAACAACAACAAAAACTGCTTGAAATCATTTTAAATTTACCTCGTTATCGCTGCTCGCTCCCGCGGCAAGAATCAGGAACTGCTCGTACGGCCGCAAAGGATCTTGGGGCGGTTCCGGCCGATTCTCGGCCGGGAGACGAGCAGAGACGCAAGGTAGGTCTATGGACGCGTGCACCCGGATGCAGACACCGCTGGATCGGAGGGACAGAGCAGTCAGCGCTGGATCGGAGTGACGTCGCACTGCTGGATGGGCACATGAAAACATGGGGAAAGAAGAGAAAACCAGAATAAGAGACATCATTTAAGGTAAGTGCTAACATTTACATGGGGGGGAGGGAAAATCTTTTTGCCTTTTAATATCACTTTAAAATTAGGAATAGAAGAGGCAAAACTTGGGTCACTCTGATCAGAACTTTCCAGTGAACCTGACTGGAATGATGATGAGTTTGGTCAATTATAAACAAAAAGATTTGGCTGTATAATATTGTGTAAATATTCAGCCTGCCATCCTGCTCACTGTATAGTCTGTTTTCAAAAGGGATTAATAATGAATACCCTTCTCTTATTAACTTAATGAACATGTGTTACAGCTGATGTGCGGATTACACTCTGCTCTGGAAAGACATCATGCGGAGGAATAAACGCATTGGCTGGATGGAATAACGTTAACGATTTATAAAGTGCTGTCATCTCCTTTGATGCAGTACAAAGTCTTACTAAAACTGCCCATGGGCAGCAGTTGGAAGATCCTATTGCTGAACAATCTTACTTACAACAATTGCAGGATAAAAAGACATGATCATATTTCTTGAACATGTTTGTTTATGTAGTGAGCAGATATATCCAACATTGGTGTTATTTTAGAGGAACAATTGCTCTATATAAATACTTCTTACCCCAAGATTAGTAAGTGAGGGGGTTAGCAGAATTCCCAAACTATCCATGGAAATAAGACCACTCACCAATCTAACCTCAAAAGGTATCTAATGGGAGGGATTACATTTGCTGTTTAAGTGGTCTGGGTTCCTGCCAGGGAGAGTCATCCTCTCTGTCCTGGTGACTGCTGTCACAAGGCTAAAAGTGAGAGACAATCCAAAATTTTTAAGGAGTCATGAGAAAAGAAATAGACTGTATGAGACACGGTTACTAAATTTAAATATGTTCACGCTGGAACTAAGGAGATTAAGGGGGGACATGATTTTCATGTACAAAATGTTCCATAGTCATAGCAACATTAGCAACAAACTCTTTACGATTAATTCCGTAACAAAGACTAGAGGCCACCACCTGAAACTGGTAGAAAAAAAAATTCAAACACAAGGGGCGAAGGGGATTCTTCTCAGTTCGCGCGGTTAGGGTCTGCAACTCGTTGCCACAAGCAGTGATTTCAGCTAATAGTGTGGAATCGTTCAAGAAGCTTTTGGACGATTTTCTGAGAAACGGTAATATACAGGGGTACAAGTACTCCTAAAAACGAGATGACTCGGATCTTTACACACACACACAATAGGTTGGACTTGATGGACATGTGTCTTTATTCAACCTCAAATACTATGTAACTATGTATACAGTATCTTCCAGTGGGGACACTTGTTCCAGTAACAGCTAAGACTGCGGCCCGCAGAAGGATTCGGCGGATTCTTGTGACAGGAAACATAGCTGTGGCCAGGAAGCATATACAAAGCAATGACAGCCTGACAGGAGCTGCAGATGTCTGCTCCTGTTCACATGTATCTGCACATCCAATAGATACCTGCGACTACAGACAGCTGACCGACCCTAAACGCAAGCTGTCTGCATTCAGAGCCAGATAATGGCCTTTTGTGAATTGTATCTGCGTGGTGCGGAATACGCATGCAGCAACTAATTGGGCTGGGGGGGTCAGACAAGGCACCCTTGAGGAAGTGCAGTGGCACCATGGTTGAAAAAGGCTGATCTGGGGAGCAGACAGACTGCCAATGATATTAATTGGATAACCCAATGGGAAATGATGATGCAGTGTCAAAATTCCAAGGCACCCCTGTGGAAGCCAGAAGGCAATCCAGGGTGCAATGGCAAATTGGTTGCGAAAAGCTGATATAGAAAGCAGGCGACTGCAAAGATATTAATACATTTACCCAATGGGAAATGTCGGGAGAAAGAAAACAGAACTAGAAAATTAAATCTATATTTGACTAGCAGCAATTCATTTAAATCAATAAGCCATACTGCGAGCTGGCAAAAAGCAACAAAAAAAAAGACCTTATTTCAGCTAAGCTTTGATTGATGCCAGCTGGAATGAAAAGATTCAGGTGTAACAAATCATAGAGAATTGTAAGCTTTTTATTTTTACGAGACCCTGACAAATCACGTTGTATACCGTAATTAACTGATTAGAATGGCTGGTGTTTATGGGAGCCTCGTTGTGAATGCATGGCAGTGCTGGAGCTTGGAAGTCCTTAACACTTCTTTGTATATCACTAGTGAGGCTTTTAATCACTCCTCTGCTTTCCTCTCTGTTGTGACTGGCTAAGATGTAAATTGTTGTCACTGTGAATTTCCATCAGCCATCGAAATATCTTTGTTAGGTTGATTTACTATGAGTAGTGACATTGCTAGCTACAACTTCAAAAGCTGCAAAAATGCAAATCGAGAAAAGCTACCATTTGAAGTGCATGATTAAAGAGACCCGGTCACCAACTTAAAAAATTGCAGGAAAAAGCATAGAAAATCAAGCATTCTAAATGTGTACTTTCATAATTTTTCATTGACTTGCAATGTGTTCTCTGAACTTGCTAGGGAAGCCTTTTCCTTCCTTGCATGTCGTATTCCTCTCCTCTTCTGGGAGTGTCTTAATTACTTTCCCGGCTGGCCCAGCTCCTCCACCTCTCCCCTTACCTACCTGCTTATCCTTTTAAGGAGCGAAGGCATATGCTATACTATAATATCTATACTATAGTACATATCTCCCAACTTTCTGAGATGAGAAAGGACATCTTCCAGTACAATGTGTTTCGGCAATGTACACACCCTGCCACACCCCCAGTTATGCGAGCCATTAGGAATTTATATGGCGAAAATTATTGGTTAAACCCAGAATTCTTTTTCCTTTTAAATTGGCTGTTCAAAATAGCGGATGAGATAATTACCAGATTGTAAGAAGGTTTTAGTGCAGAATAACACTTTTTTGGTTAGTTAAATAGAATATGTTCATAGATATCTGTGGAAAGAGGGGTAGAGGGAATTGTTACAAAAAGTTGGACAGTCCCTCCAAATTAGGGGAAGTTGGTAGGTATGTATATTATAATATAATAGTCTGCTGGGGCTGCTGGCATTTTTCTAAGATGGCGGTGCCCATTACCAGTCTCAGGGCTTTTGAATGTCTACACAAGGGAGGCTTTTACAGGTACATAACATGCAGTGATTAATGACAGTGATTAATGGCATGTGGAGGGAACTTGCTATTTATTAGTGTAGGTGCAAGTTATGTATTTGCTGTTTATATAAAGCATTTTGTCCAGGACGGGGTGACATTTTGCCAGAAGGCATATCAATGACAATTTGGCATGTTTGTAATTTAGATATGTCACATCAGTCTATAGAATATGTAGTCACTGTCTTGTGACTAATGTAAATCCATTCTCAATCTTATTTTATTTAATTAGTTATACATGAAGGTTACAAGTAACCAATAGTAGTTCTATTGGCAATATTTGTTTATAACTGTTACTTGTATATGTACATATGTCTATATCAGATGACTTTGTATTGACACTGAGATGTGAGGGCAGTCAACAGGGCTTAGTGAAGTTTTACTTAGAGAGTGCTCACTTTGACAAAATGTTGGCAAATAATCTGGACTTTGGTAAAATGCATTATTATGGTAATGTATTGGTAAAAGTCAATGGGGAAGGTAAATTAATGTGGCTTTGGCTGCTATTTGAAGGTGAGTTTAAATGGCTCCTGGAGGCTACAGAGGCTTCCTTTTAATTTTTTAATTTGTGTTTTTATAAGTGTTAACATGTTACATAGTAGGTAAAGTTGAAAAGAGAGGAGTCCATCCAGTTCAACCTATGTGTGTATGTGTGGGCATGTGTCTGTATTTATCTTGCTGTAACACTACCCGTAGCCCTGTAGATTAAGTGAAAGAAGAAACTAACCAAGAAGTTTCTTGATTTATCAATGCTATCAGTGGATACCACCGTGGAGGGGAATTCCAAAATTAAGCTACTCTCGCAGTAAAAAACCCCTACGACTTCTAAGATTGAAACCCGTCTCTTCTAACCTCATGTTCTGTCCCCGGGTTCTCAATACAGTTTTCGGATTGAACAGTCTGTTCCGAATATCGTGGTACCCATTGATGATTTTGAAGACTGCAATATGGTCTCCTCTTAATCACCTCTTCTCTAAGGTGAATAAGTTTACATTTTGAAGGCGGTCTTCATAGCTCAGGCCTTCTATCCCTTTAAATAATTTTGTAGCCCTTCTCTGAACTCTCTCCAGTTCCAGGACGTCCTTCCTGAGAGTCGGTGACCAGAACTGCACCGTGTACTCTAGATGTCGAACCAGTAATTTATAGAGTTGTATCCCTTGCTACAATCCCTCTTTAATGCACGCTAGTATCTTGTTAGCTTTGCTGGCTGCTGCTTGGCATTGCATACTTTTGCCAAATCTGTGATCTATGAGCACACACGTTCTTTGCTCCCATGTGCATAACCTTACATTTTTCAACATTAAATCGCATTTGCCATCTTGAAGCTCATGCCTCAATTTAATTTAGGTCCTGTTGAAGTGCAACTAATTCATGTTCAGAAAAACCTGGTGATTCAGTATATTCAGGTAGACAGCTGACCTCATATTAGGCATATTACATTGCTGAACCTAGACCTATTATTCAATGGAAGGCTCCTATTTGCTTACCTAAATCCAGGTGGTGACCTTTTTTTTTTGGACAGGCAGTGTATAAATCACAAAAACATTGTTCAGGTTCCTAAATGTTTACTTTGCACCAGAGCAGACCTATCTACATGCAAATTTCAGGCAAAATAAAGATTTGTTAATTGCAGATCACCCTAAATAGAGACTGGGACAGATTTGCTCCAAAGAAGAGATTACAATGCAGTTCACCAGCAAAATAGCATACCTTGACAAGATTTGGGTGGGTGCGATTTATCCAAGGGGTGGGATTTGTCACAAGCATACCTGATGGAAATAAAGCCTGCTTCTATGGCAGCTTGAATCTACTAGGCATCAGAGCTTGTAGTGGCATTTATGCTTAAAAAAATATTTTATGTGCCAAATTTTGCTGCTTACAGTTCTTATTCTTTGGGCATTGTTTTACCAAACAGAACTACAGTCATTTTTTTATGCAATAATGTGATTTCATTATTCTCCTAAAAAGCTTGGCTTCCTTTGCAATGCTCACATCCAAATTGTTTATCTTCCAATAATTTTCCTTGTTCTGTCCCAGATTCCAGGCAGCCTTTCCACCATCTGACTACTGGTTCAACTTAGATGGAAAGAAATAGCCTTTCTGCGTGGCCTACAAAAGCATTTCACCAATAGGTCAAAATAATAAAATGTTCCACAGAGCTATTTTGTAAAAATTGGATTATTTTTAACACTCATTTTATTCAGGTATAGGTTCTAAGGAATTTAAAGTGGAAGCAAATGCATGTACAAAAAAATGCAGATTGGCAGGCGTTATATAACAGGAGAGCCTGTGTAAGTCCCTTCTGCTGTAAAAGCTTTGTTCTACCATTTTTTTTCCTGTATGCTGAGCCATGCATGTGCAGCTCAGTGCACGGTCCGGGCATGCTGAGATGAAGTGGCTCCCATGCGCATGCGCAGGAGTTACGTCATCAGGGCCCAGGTAATCAATCGGCTAAAGACTTGAAGGTATCAAAAAGGAAAGAAAAAGTTGGGGTTTTGTAGGCATAGAAATGACAACTCCAGAAAAGTCATGAACTGTAAAAAATGTAATTTTAATGTTGATAATAGTTTAAAAAAGAGCTAATATATAGCATAAAAATGAACAGCTGATTAGATTGTTCCCTATGTGCTTACTCCATTCAACCTTCCATTATAAATGTACATAGTAGACAATACATAATAGGCAAAAAAGCATAGGCTGATAATGAATTTAACGATAGCGCATCCCACAGTACATAATGGAAATATGGTATGGTTGATAGTGGAGCAGCAGCTACTCAACGTTTCGCGCATATAGGCGCTTCTTCAGGAGAAGGGAAAAATCAGTGTTACATGCTGACAAGCTGACATGTATGTGTCCTAGGGAACCATCCGGGCACCACACCCCGTAACAATTTTTTACGGGTCATGACTTTTCTGGAGTTGTCATTGCTATGCCTACAAAACCCCAACTTTTTCTTTCCTTTTTGATACTTCTTGTCCTAGGGGTGTGGCATCTATAACCCAGGTCCAGGCAAACCCTCTGCAGTTTAAAGACTTGAAAGCCCAGAAGGGAGGAGTGCAGCACTGGAGGGGATCAGTTTGGCAGGTAAAGGTGGCCATACACCTTTACAACCATTGTACAACTTTTTTTGTCCCGACATCGCACCCTCGTTCAATGTTTGTTTAAACAGCCCATCATGCACAGACAATGTGTTTGTCCAGTCGTGTTTGGGGTGCCATTAACTGGTAATGGCAAGGCAAATGTGTTTTTTGCATGCTTTACAAATGTGTCAAAGTTTTGCACTTTTGAAGCATGTACACGAAACACTCAGGTGTGAATGGGGCCTTAAGGATTTGTATATAAAATATTTCTGCTAGGAACATCCATTGCTAAAATGTAGCTTTTATTTCTCCATTAAAACTGCTATAGAGCAAAAAAATAAAAAATAAAATCTGGACCAGTTTGGTGTCAATACATTTTGCCACAGATTGCTTTTACTCTATGACTCTTTAATGGAGACAAAAATGCTTTTAACGTAGCTCTGAACCATAACTGAATGACATTTAGTTTGTAAAAGATGTGTCAGAAACATTTCCTTTTTAACATTTCCTTTTTAAAAAAAAAAATCCTCTTTTGCTTTATTTTTTTTATCCTTTGTCTCCTAACGGCACTTCTGATCTCCTGCAGCCTCTTGCTGTCTACATGCATCAGCACAACCACTTACAGTCTCTATCCAAAGTCCAGGTTACAGGGTGACAATGTAGGAGAAAAAATTAGAGACGAGTAGGTGTCACCCTATAACAGGAAGCAAGGCAGGATCACTAGATATTATTTTAATGAAAGATGCAGGTTTAAAAATACCTGAAATTACTTTTACATGTTGAAGTGTTATGTGAGATTTTAGGGACTAGGCTGACATATGCTTTAAGAATAGTTTTTACAAATTGATGTTGCTGGACAAATTAATTGCCCAATTTACTCACGATCATACTGCACACTTTTTTGCCTCCTGGTCCCCATTCCTCCTAACCAAACTATCTCCCGGGCAACTTAAAACTTTGATGTTGCTGTTCCAGGATACGAAGTGGTATCTTATGTCAAAAGTGGCAGGATCACTGGGTGCCTTAGATGTTCTTTAGGGTTCCACTCTACAGTTGTCCTTTACACGGCCCTTTTTGTGATCTTCTAGTTCCCGTCTCCAATATGCACCTTCACCGTTCCCATTTTGTGTCTGTTACTCCTCATCCATTCCGCATGTGATGTTTATTGGTTAGTTTATACTGTCTTTTACTGTATGTTCGTTATTTTACCTGCTGTACAATTGTTCTGAATACATGTTTGTACTCAATACTTTTCAATAAAAATTATATGCAAAAAAATCAAAAAGAATGGCTTTTCCTAGGCCCAGCACTTTATATATAAGTACGCTATGGCAAGATATTGAAGTTGGAATACATATTGTGAATTGTTGATTGAACTGGGGTCCTTAACAAATCCTCACAGCCGTGGGAGGGAAACCTATAAACTCCATATAGATCATGTACTTTATGGACCTCAAACCCAGTACCCCAGGATTAAAAGCCAAGAGTATTAAGCAATCAATCACTATGATACTCAGACAGGTCATCATCAGCACTGGCACATAAAGGATATGAGACCTGCAAGATCGATGAGTTACAGAAACCACTGGCAAGCAAAAAGCTTACAGATTCCTCCAGACCGATGAGACTGATGAAGCCAGATACCAAGATTTAAGTGTTTATGGAGGAGCATGAAAGGCATACAAGTTTCTGCTAATGAAAGAGATTATTAGTGTTTTTAACTGAAGAACCAAAAATCCTTAAACAGATGTCATGTTTGTGTAGAGGAGCTGTTGCTTATAAATGTTGTGCAGAAAGTCACCCATCTGTACAGCACTTGCATTCTTTAGTATTGCAATGTTGCTGTGACTTAAACTTTAACTTGCTGTGTATTAAGGGTATAAAAGCGGTTTACACATCTCTCTCTAATATATACCCTGTTTCCCTGAAAATAAGACCTATCCCGAAAATAAGACCTAGTACTATTTTTGGGAATTGCTAAAATATAAGACCTACCCTGAAAATAAGACCTAGTTATGACCATTTCCAGGGCCAGTGGGGGCATAAGGGGGAACTTGGAGAGGCAGGAGAGAATCAGTGGTGCCAACGAAGCCGGGGCTAGAGGAAGCGAGGCGGCACCGGAGGGAGCAGAGCCGCATAAGCCGTTGCTTCCTCTATAGCGCCGGCTCCTGTCACAGGCGGAGTAATACCAAATGCACTCCCCGCCTGTGAGGAATCCATAGTGAAAGCGCGCTTCCCTTATTCTGGCCAGCGATTGGTTAGCAAATTGCTCTTGGAAAGGTACGACACCCCTGATTGCCCTGAACACCATATTTTTGTACATGAATACATGTAGACTTTTCTACATGAATAAGTGTGGATTGTTGTACATTAAAAAAAGAAAAATAAGATCTACCCCGAAAATAAGACCTAGTGTGTTTTTTTTGAGCCAAAAAAATATAAGACAGTGTCTTATCGGGGGAAACACGGTATTTGAAAATATTAGAGAGATAAATATATATAGTTGTGTTTCCATGTATTTTAGTACACGCAAACGTACAGAGTTTGATTATTATAATTATGCTGGAAACTGAAGAAACTCCAAATGGCTAATCCTTTAATGAAAAAGCACAACAATAGAACACAGTACTTCCCATCAGTCAGCTGTTTTAACCAGGCGGACATAACCAATCTATTTCTAAGTTTTAAAAAACAAAGGTCTCCTTGTCAATAAATGTGGAAGCTGTAAACTGCATCATACACCTCTTTAATATGAGGCCATGGGTAGTGGGACATACATTACAGTATTAAGGAAATAGATGGCAAGCTTACCTGGAGGTAACTCATTCCTCCCTATGGTGCATACACATGAACATCCTGGAATTGTTAGTAGTTGAAAACATTTTTATGTGCATACACAAAAGAAAGCAACCAGAAGAAAAGATGGCTAGTCAAAGAGTTTATAACACACACACACACATTGGGAAGGAAATTTTACAAAATTAACTTGCCTAACCTTTACATTTTTTTTTTCAGTATAAAGAACGTTACACCAAAAGTGGGAGATACCGAAACACGTAAAGCCATTCGCCGTGCCTTTGATGTCTGGCAGAATGTAACTCCACTGACATTTGAAGAAATTCCATACCATGAGTTAGAGAATGGCAAACGGGAAGTGGACATTACTATTATCTTTGCATCTGGTTTCCATGGAGACAGCTCACCGTTTGATGGTGAGGGGGGATTTTTGGCACATGCGTATTTCCCGGGACCTGGAATAGGAGGGGATACACATTTTGACTCTGATGAACCATGGACATTGGGAAATCCCAACCATGATGGTAAGGCTTGATCATAATTTATTTACTCTCTCGTTTTCAATTTTGATATTATCAACAGTGTATAGTTTAAGCAATAGTCATGTCTGATCTATGCTGTGTCATATGACTGTACTCAGATCTAGCCAGTTAGCAATACTGATGAAATCTATCAAAGGAGTCTGTTGTGGCTGAAATATTTTTTTCTACAGAATGGTCCAAAGGCCTCACACAAGCAGGTTAGCCAAGAAAAGTATATGTACCTTGTTATGCCTGTTTATAGAGACATACTATATATTAACATATATAATAACTAGCATACTAGCAATGGTAACAGGTCTGCTTTAAAGATAAGGTAAACCATAACATTTAACTTGTTTCCTTCCTTTGGATCTGTTAAACACAACATTTATAGATAAATGCTATATGTATCTATAAATATAAATACCTAAATATATAAGATATAAATATGTTTCATAAGTGCAAAAAAATACCTGTTGGTCTTGCCAGAAATGCAATAAGTTGTTATCTGACTTTAAGAGTATGGATAGGTGTCATTAGGCCAAAGGCCAGAAAGGATATTGTGTTAACTGCTTCAGGACCGTCATACATATATAGATGGGGCTGTCCTGTGCACTTTGATCGGAGGGAGATCATCGCACTTCCAGTGGCTGAACTCCGCTCCAATGACTGAACCCGGAAGTGATGTGTATTATATCACTTCCAGTTCAAAAATACGCCCCTTCCTCACCAATGACACCGCAAAACTACTCATACACTCCCTTGTTATCTCTCGTCTTGACTATTGTAACTCCCTCCTCATTGGCCTTCCACTACACAGGATATCCCCCCTTCAGTTTATCATGAATGCAGCTGCCAGACTCATTCACCTTACCAACCTCTCAGTGTCTGCATCCCCCCTCTGCCAATCCCTACACTGGCTTCCACTCGCCCAGAGGATAAAATTCAAAATATTAACAGTCACCTATAAAGCCATCCACAACTCCGCCCCCGGATATATCTCAGACCTTGTCTCTAAGTATCCCCCTAACTGTCCCCGCCGCTCATCCATTGACCTCCTGCTTTCCAGCTCCTTTGTCCACTTCTCCCATACTCGCCTCCAGGACTTCTCTAGAGTCTCTCCCATCCTCTGGAACTCTTTACCCCAACCTGTCCGCCTATCTTCCACCTTGACTGCCTTTAGGCGTTCCCTAAAGACTCATCGCTTCAGGGAAGCCTATCCCACCTCGACCTAACCACTGAACCTTCACATTCTCAAATAATTCATCCCCAACACAGCTACCTCCTCATGTATCATTTCCCGCTCCTCTTTCAGATTGTAAGCCCTCAGGGGCAGGGCCCTCCTTACCATCTTGTCTTTGAATTGTATTGTAACTGTAATGTCTTCCTTATATCGTAAAGCGCTGCGCTATATAAATACTATGTAATAATAATAATAATAATTTATCTGGCTGCTGTGGCCGGAGAAGAAGCTGATAAAGCATGATCTGTCTAAAGGTGACAAAAAAGGTTAAAAAATGTGTAAGTCTTATATAAAAAACCACAAAGAAAGTCCCCCGCGTACACGCAGATACAAACGCAAACAAGTCAGGTGCGCCCGCATACAAAAATTACAATTGTGACACACATTACATATCAGTGCGATAGGGCCATCAATCACTGTTAACATGAAATTGATGAGGGGTAAAAGCTTTGAAGGCATTACCTATGGGCAATTTTGGTTATTGCAGGTTTCTTGCCATTTTACGGGCACATACGATTTTAAGGTTTGACATTTTTGGTATCTATTTACCGGACATAACCCCATCTTTTATATTATACCAAAAAATCGGGTATTGTGTTCTGATTCTGTGCACTCAAATTAATTTTAGTGTATTTCATCCTAAAAATACTGGTTTCATAAACATTAGCACAAATATCGTGCAACATAAAAAATTGCAACTAGCATATTGGTATTCTACAGGGCATCTGCATCCAGGAAAAAAAAAATTGGGGGGTGGTTTTAAGTTGTTTTCTAGCCAAAAATTCAGATTTTATCGTGTGTGCAAAAATTAAGAAATTGCTCCAGATGCCAAGTGGTTAAAGTTTATTTCCAATTTTGCAGCCAAATTGGGATAACATCCACTTTACAGTATATTTGTTACATGTTCTCATTCTCTAAAACATTTAGAAAAAAAATAATGCTGCTTTTTTAAAGTGATTTTTACTTGCTTAAAATCCTACCTAGTCCCCCCCCCCATTAAGAAGGGGGCTGTGGTAAGTTATGCTAACTGTATGCTTAGCTGTCACCACTAACTTCGCCCAATTGTTTTTCTTTTG
>NW_017308232.1:249943-250507 GCF_000935625.1 Nanorana parkeri | reverse complement strand
GAAATAGAGTTACCGGTAAGTCCTAACTCTGAATTTTACTATTGTGGATGAATGAGTGAAGCCCTGATGTCTGTAGCAGAAACAGGAGGGGATATCAAAAAGTAGGGCTGCAACTAACGATTATTTCCATCATCGATTATTTGGCTGATTAATCGGATAATATATTTTAAAAAAAAAATCATTTATTTAAAATAAAATACACAAATGCAGGGTTACAAACATAAAGTTTATTTCAGAATAAAATGGTATGCACATTTTTTGAAATCGCACTGCACTAAAACACATGGTATTGCAGTATAGCATGTTCCAGTGCGGGCAATCACACTGCAGAAGGAAGGTGCATCTGCGATGCCATTGAAATGAAGGGCACCGCAACACACCTCTTGCAGCAAAATTTGTCAGGCCAAAACTGAAAATGACCTTTCCCACTTTTTTATTATATATTTTGTAATAATTGTATGTATTATACTGTATATTAGACATTTAATTAGTTTCATGAATTTCAAATATGTGAATTGTAAAACTCTACGCCAATATAATCAAATAACCAACATTTTATTTAAA
>NW_017308232.1:248155-249932 GCF_000935625.1 Nanorana parkeri | reverse complement strand
GGTGCACCCGCTTTGTGTTTGTGGGTGTTTGTGGGGTTGGGGGACTTTACATTTTTTGGAGGGTATTTTCAATTTAATTTAACTTTATTTTTACATTTTTTTTTAACTTAAGTTCATACTCTTTATTAACCATTCGAACAAGAATGTTAAAGAGGAACTTTAATTACACCTTTAGACATGTTTAGTAAAGACAATCTACAGATATTTATAGATAATTGTAGGCTCTTTATTTTTTACATAACTTCTTTTTTCTTTTGCTCCCTACTCTTCTCACAGTGGCCCTTTTTACGGGCAGATTAATATATCCCTTTACTTCCTGGAACTCTAGGACATGTGACAATGCACATCATCTCAGGGGAGGAAAATGCCTTTCTCTGAGATCTCATGAGATTACAGATGAGATTTCTCAACAATACTCTGCTGATGTAACCTTCCCAGGATGCATCACTTGGGCACATTACATCACTAATGCCCAAAATTGTAAGTAAAAGAAAAAATATGTCTGTTTACCAATGAATGTAAGATGATTTCATATCAGCATGCAGAGCTGTATGCTGAGGCGATTTTTAGTGAATGGGGGTAAAGGTCTGCTTTAGCAAAACATTAGCAGGTCTGTTCACAGAAGAGTGAAGAGTTTGGAGAAGGCAGGAGAAATGAACAATCTAGGCCAAAATAGCTGATTTGGAAACATTCTACAATTCAGCTCACTTTCCAGATCAGCTATATTGTCCTAGATTGTTCACTTCTCCTTTAAGGGCCTGTTCACACGATGTCTGTTTTCTGTGCTGACCTGATCCGTACGCTCCTGCACTAAAAATGCATCCCAATTTATCCCTATGTGTTTTATGGGCTACAGTTCTCACGTGTGCAGTCCGTTCAGGTTACGACAGAAAAATACTGCATGTCACATTTTGTACGGTCCGGAAAAACAAAACGCGTCAAAAACGCACTGCACTGCAGCTAACATACTGACAGCCCCACTCCAGCAAAAAAAATTATTTATTTTAAACTGGAACGCATGAAAAACGCGGCAAAACACATAGCATCGTGTCTGCAGATCCGCACATGATCCGGACCTGAAACTCATGTGAACAGGCCCTTAGTGAATAACCCTGCAGGTTAACATTAAAATACACGTGGGTCCACTGTAATGTTGATTGATCTATGTGTGTAGTCGCTTACAATTAGGATAACAAACATGAGTCAGTATTTTAGAGCATTTATATCAGAGCTTAACCCGTTCGCTGCCAAGCCCTCCGGAACATTTTTCAAATCAGCTGTGATCGGAACACCGCTCGGCCATCCTGAATTGCGGCCAGCAGCCGCCCGTTCTCGGGACCCCCCCGACCCCCCCGACGGTGATTTTTGTACGGATCCCCGCTGCCACAGACCCTACAAGCAGCGGGGATCCATGGAGTCTCTCATCCCTCCCTGAGGTGGCTGTGTTATTCTCTTTTTTGCAGTTTTTTCCCCTTTATTTTAACCTGGTGATCCTACCATTAACCTACTTCCTGTGCTCCAGTGCATTGCACTGTGTCTATGGATCAGCAGCATTTAGAACTTAGGGTCTCCTATTTTTGACAGCAACCCCCTAAATCTCTCCTCACTTGATTACATGGGGGAGGAGTTCTGTAGTTCACAGAAGAGACTTTAGAAAGCTGATGCAATTGATATATCAGTTCAATGCACAGGAAGTTACAAGCACCGAAGATTTTTAGCAGAATTAACAGGATTTCATCTGTACTTGCAGAAAATGTAGTTAGCCTTGCAACCCCCC
>NW_017308232.1:245282-247904 GCF_000935625.1 Nanorana parkeri | reverse complement strand
AAAAGTGTTGTTCCCTCTCCCCCCCCCCCCCCCCCCCCCAAAACAAAACGAATGCAGCCACCACAAAAAAGGACTGGTAACCTGCAATATATTACATTTGTATTCTTGGGTTTAGATATACAGTATACACTTTAAGTATATATCAAAATAAAAACACATTACATTTTGTGATAACATTTTTCTTTATTCGGCAACAAACTTTTTTTAGTTCAGTGGTTACAAAAATAATATCTCTAAGTTATGATCTCTTGCTTTTCCTGACCAGTGTTGTTGAGCCAATAGTGATATTCTGTAAAAGAGAACACACGTTTTAGTCAAGTTTGCATACCGACTGTCTTAATGGATGTATGTAATTTGCCCTGAAGAAATGCTTAAATGTTAGTAGTTTTCTACCTGTTGTTAAAAGGGTAAGTACACCTTTTGGAAGAAATACACTATGCAGTCAAGGGGCCCCACCCAGTAAAAAGCCCTGTGCAGCTTAGACAAGAATTGCTTAAATGCTATACCTGTAGGCCCAAACACCTGCTTCAAAAACTACCACTGTAACAAATCAGTGTGCTTATGCTCCCCCTGTAGCAGCAGCTGACCTCAGCGCTGCTGCCACAATGGGAGAGAGTGCACATGTGCAGGTTTTGAATGAGAGCACTGGCTACCAGCATTACAGGAGCGAGCACTCTCCCTCATGCATTCTGGCTTCTAGGCAGAATCTGATCTCTTAGGCTTCATTCACACTTTCCACTTGTGTTTTTGTCCTCTATATTCTGAGGAAAATCTGTCAGGCTAGATGCTGTGTTTATGCTTTTAGATGCTTTAAATGACGTGTTTAAGTGCGTTTACATGTATAAGTGTTTGGATGCATCTGGTAGAAAATCCTAGCATCAAAATGTGTTTACATGGTGTACAATTTTGGTGCTTTTAGAAGTTCAACTCAGTTCCTAGATGCACCTTACTTCTATTTTAAAAAAAGGCAGATAAACTGACAAATACATCTAGATGCAAGGTGTGAATATACCCATTGGAATTCATTAGATGCATATATATGCATTTACAAAATCTTTGGACAGGCTTTGGGGGTCCCACTCATGGCCTTCAGGTTTAGCATTTAAACTAAGCAGGATTTTTCTAAGCTGCAGTTTTAACCTGCTGGGGTCCTTAGACTGCATAGTGTTTTTTTTTTATTTAAAAGGTGAATTAACCATTTAATTTAGTTATGTTCTGTAGCATGGATTAAGTTGAATCTGCTATGTGACTGAGCAGAAACACAGGAAGTCCTCTGCTTTTTAGGAAGACGTTTACAGTTTTTGTCTCTTCTACACAGTTTATGAATGTTTTTGTACCATACACAAAAGTGGATATTTTCTAAAAGAATTATATCATGGAATACATAGGCTCAATCCATGGCTGATTTAGTTTAGGTTTTCAGCTTCCATACATGTAATATCACCACTTTGGAGCCAGCTTAAGCAATATGTGGCTTGAGGCTTTTTCCAGGCTTGTTCTTCCCATGTTTGTAGAGTTGCTCAACAGAAATGGTGTGAACAAGTGTCCATGGAGGCATATAGCGTCAGATTTCAGAGTTCACAAAGTGCTCTGAACAAAATGTTTTTTTCTGCAGTTTATAGATGCTTTCTGCTTGTGTAAATTGCATTAACAACACTCGCATAAGCAGCATATTAACAATGAGACATACATTTATAAATCACTTTAATACCCAGGCATACAAGGTTTCTCAAACCTGTCCTCAAGTACCTCCGACAATTCATGTTTTGTGGATATAAACACAGGTAGCTAAGTTGCATTGCTGACACACCAGTTACCCTACCTGTGTATAGGTAAGGTTATTTGCAAAATATGAACTGTTGTAGGACATGGGAATAGGGTTGCAAAAACACCACTCTAGAAGATATCCCAAAATGTATACATACTTCCACCATTTCATCTCCATTAACTTCTTGGGTGTGAGTAAATTTGTCACTCTTGCAGATAAGTTTTCCTCCTTCTAGGTTAACAGTGACCTAAAGAACAAGAAGACATTAATATATATAGTTGATCAAATTGAGTATTTTCCTCATATTTTATATGTGCAAGCATAACAGAATACTGAACCTATGAATTATTTTCATATTTTGGGCTTTTTATTTTGCCCACCCTTCCCCTCAACAAACACGTGCTTGCTAAGACTTGCTGTCATTTCACTGATTTAATTTGACCAAGTTTACATATGCAAATAATGTAGGGTGTTTTGGAAATGTACGGGGTTCCTTTATCATGGTAGGGTGATATAGAGTTCATCTCTTACTTCTTGTACCAGTGTCTCATGTCGCTACAACAGATTATGTATTTTTGTAACAGGGGCAGAGTAATAAAAACACAAACTGGGACAGGATGTTAGGGAAAATGTCTCTAACTAGCACACAGACACCAATAAAAAACAGCCAAAGTTCTAACCCTATCTTACTCTACAAAAAATATTTTATTGCCTTTGGTGTTTCCATTGCAGGAATTTTCCAATATAGGAGAAATCCCACAAACATAGATTTACACAACAATATAAACCTCTAACAGGTTCTACACTTCTACAAAATTCCAAAGTAAAAAAAAAAAAAAAAAGGTTTAGCCCTA
>NW_017308232.1:196618-244977 GCF_000935625.1 Nanorana parkeri | reverse complement strand
TATTTTCCTCATATTTTATATGTGCAAGCATAACAGAATACTGAACCTATGAATTATTTTCATATTTTGGGCTTTTTATTTTGCCCACCCTTCCCCTCAACAAACACGTGCTTGCTAAGACTTGCTGTCATTTCACTGATTTAATTTGACCAAGTTTACATATGCAAATAATGTAGGGTGTTTTGGAAATGTACGGGGTTCCTTTATCATGGTAGGGTGATATAGAGTTCATCTCTTACTTCTTGTACCAGTGTCTCATGTCGCTACAACAGATTATGTATTTTTGTAACAGGGGCAGAGTAATAAAAACACAAACTGGGACAGGATGTTAGGGAAAATGTCTCTAACTAGCACACAGACACCAATAAAAAACAGCCAAAGTTCTAACCCTATCTTACTCTACAAAAAATATTTTATTGCCTTTGGTGTTTCCATTGCAGGAATTTTCCAATATAGGAGAAATCCCACAAACATAGATTTACACAACAATATAAACCTCTAACAGGTTCTACACTTCTACAAAATTCCAAAGTAAAAAAAAAAAAAAAAAGGTTTAGCCATCGTTGACCACTAACCTCAGACTAAGGTTAGTGTAGAGACCTGTAGAGTGACAGATCCGATGCTCTTCTAGTTGCTCTGGCTGTGACACTTTCTGTGATCTACTTATACTATGGTTCAGAGGAAAGTATAGTTAGTAATCTATAGTCATGTCAACCCATTTGGCAGACTGGGACTTTGTGTAACGTCTAACCAAAAAAACCCCCAAAACCTACAAGCATTCATAACTCCTAGGTTTAGGCAACTTTTATTTTGGAGTAGTCTTAGGTTGTTACCTTAAACTTTTTCCCACCAGCACTTGTGATTTCTGCTTCCTTCCCAACAGTAAAGGAATTACTCTGAGAAGACTTTGGAGTCTTTGATATAACAACAAAGTCATTTCCATTTTGCTGGATTTCAATCACAGGGTTAACATCTTTTGCCACTTTAACGATGTCCTCAGGCAAACCTGGAATAAAAACACATAACAAATTAATCCTTAAAAAATATGTTTTGGAATGTAATTACTGAGTTTTAAAGGTAATTTCATGGATCCTTTTCCCATATTTTAGTTCCAAAATTTGTGATCCACATGGTTTGTTAATATGGATTCTTTAATTTTACCATGGCTTCTATGAGCAACACAAGAACCTTTCTTTTTAGTGTTGCTGAAGAAATATCTCACCCTGTCTCATTCCCCTCAGCTGGATCACTGCTCTGTCTCTTCACAGTACATCATAGCAGGACTGGCAGCAATCAAAACGTTGGAGCTTGATGCCACTGATCAGGACATCATGGCACTTAATGTAATAGCGCTATAGGAACAGAAATCTAATGTTTTGCTGTTTCACAAGTACACAACGTGCACATGTCTCAATTGTAAATCATTATATAATATAGTATAATACAACTATTTCTACAATCTGTAAAATATAAATAATCATATTACCAATAGCAATCGTTCAGCTACTGTGATTTTTGTAACACAGTATGGTATCGTTATTTATGCCTTTATCTCTCATAAATTGTGATATTTGCAATTCATAGAGTTTCCTGTGCATGTCAGTAAATATAATTCTTACCCACAGTCCTCAAGAAATTTTCATAGTTCTCCTGAGCATAGACGTTCCAGGTCCCATTGAATGCCATAGTAAATCTTGCGATGGATCGGGATGCTCTTGTTTAGGAGTGACAGGAGTGATAGTACTTTTCTTTCGCTAAGGCACTATATATCTGTCTAGACATACTTACTTAGGCAATGCATGCCATAATTATTAACCCAGTGGTTATCAATTATTAATGGTTTGTTTGATGGTCATGGAAATGACCCACAGTTCACTGTCAAGTATTGTCTGCATTGCTGAATATTATGTAATATTTTAGTCTGACAGCCCAAAAAAATGTTACTCCGAAGGACAACGAACAGTATGCATGAAGCCATAATGACAACTGTTAAACAGGTAACGGTAACTTCAATTAAATTAGATTCATTATATTTTCCTTTAGTTCTTTGTTTGGCAAAACTGAGGAAGAAAACTCTCTAATGGAGCCATGGATAGCAAAAAAAACACAGGATTTCTAATCCTCCCCCACTCAATCCAAAGCTACAACATGACTTGGCATAAACTTTAAGAATAGAAGGTGAATTGTAGAAAGATATCCATTGTACAGATTTAGCTCTGGAAAAAACAATAGCATTGTGGCAGCAAAATCTATTTGATGTATTTATTACCTACAAATAGCTGTCCCAGGATGGCTGGACATTTTCTTATTAGTGACCATAGATATACAGAATGATCATTTTCAATTTCAATCGAAACTGGCTGGATGAGGTGATGGTCATGTTTTTGTTTTTGGAATTTGTCTTTGGAAAAGGCAAATTCCAGTTATGATGGATTTATCATAACTGTAGTAACATAATTGTATCAAACAATCAGAATCTATCAGAACACAGCTGAACTGGAAACATTCTCCAATTCAGCTCACTTTCCAGTTCAGCTATGTTGTCGTAGATTGTTCACTTCTCCTGCCTTCTCCAAACTCTTAACCCCTTTGAGAATAGACCTGAAAGTGTATTTAAACCCTAATACTGAATTTCTCCTATTTGTTCCCTTTTTGCTAAAACTCAACTCTGGGAATAAAAAAGGTACCTAGCTGTGCTGGGGGCCCCACTGCAAGGAATAAGGTGTAATACTTACCTTATTCTTTGCTCCGGCAGGCTTTGGTGCTTAGCCCTTTGCCTTGATGCAACCTGAAGGGTTGTGTATGGTCCCTCACCATCCTCGCATACAATGCAGAGATATTGACTTGATGACATCAGCGTGTGAACACCAGCTGGGAGCACCATAACAAAGAGGGACCAGTTACACGAATGAGGGAGCCTGCTGGAGCAAGGAAAAATAGTGCCAAAAATACCTTTTGGTGATTTCAGAATTTGTTCACTCTGCCTGTGTTATCTCAAGGAGTCTAATCATCATTCCCAATACTTATCTTGGACCTTGAAACAATTACTTTCTATTTTGTGGAGAGGGGAGCACTTCTGTAGTTCAGCAAAAGACTACTGTAAGCATAAGTAAGTAACATGAGCCACCAGAGATAGTAAGATATTACTTACAGATTGTCGTGCAAGGTGGCAGGAGCCTTTGGTGGGCATTGCTCTCCCAGGATTCACTGAACATTATCAGGCTTCTCACTGGAACTAAAAGCACAAAAGTGAAGATCTGTCTTAAGTGACCAATCAAGTTTCACTTTTTACTTGACAGAAAAAAACATAAGAAGAGTACAATGCAAGAAGGAAATTCAGTGACGCAGATATGTGGTCCTGTTTAATTAAAGAGGAACTCTTTGCAAATAAAATCTTAACCCTTGCAGTGGGGCTACCCCCATACTGCACGGGTTATGTGCTCATTTTAAAAGTCAATTTAACTCTTGGTGCTAATGATTACCATCACACAATCCTCCAGGAATAATCTTTCTTGTAAATATCCACAGCTTTTGGAGAGGCTGCTCGTCAAAGAGACTCTGGGGTTCTCATCAGATACACAGAAGACAAAAGCAACAAAGCGCCACCTCCTTGTGTGAAATCTTTTTTTATTTGAATAATAAAAACGGTTATAAATACTCACAATTATAACATTTCAGTCACGCTTGTCAATAACAGACCACAAGATCAGTGTCTGAGGAATGTTCCGCTCCAACTGCGTATAAAAAGCTGCCTCTGGTCACATCACCATACCATCGAGGCACCGGCTGCTTTTAGGCTGGATTTTAATCTTGTAGTCTCTTATTGACAAGCGTGACTGAAATGTTATAATTGTGAGTATTTATAACCGTTTTTATTATTCAAATAAAAAAAGATTACACACAGGGAGGTGGCGCTTTGTTGATTTTGTCTTCTATGTATGTGCTCATTTTGCCTAGGGAGCTAAAATAACAGAGAAGTCAGGTTGCCTATCAACAAGTGAAGCCGGCTTCCTAGCCAATCCTGACCCACCGCCTTGCTTCCTGAGTGGCCGGGAAGCCGGCTCCATTCTCCCTCGTGGCACTGCCGGCTAGAAGGAATCTCTCTCTGACCGTAAGTTCCGGTATCGGGGTAAGTATCGGAGTATTTGGACGAGTACAAGTACTTGCCCAAATACTCAGTATCGGCACGATACAAGTATCCGTATTGGTGTATTCCTACAGCTGAGCATTACCAGCAGCGGTTTGCATACTGATACAGACTGTCAAGTAATGCCGAATCACCCTTCTGCACTCTGTATGAGCAAAGCCAGTGGTGTCATTTAGCCGGATAAAAAAAACCCTGAAAACACACTCCCCATGCTACGCTCTTTAGCTGCAAAGACTCAAATGTAATATATTACTGGTGGCATATATTACTGTAATATGACATTTTTTCGCAAGTCGACTGTGACCAGTAGCCAATAATGTTAGACAGAAGTGCAGTGTTGTGAAGGACACATGACATGGAATTTAAAGTTTATTTTAAGGAAATGGAAGGCTAATTGTAGGTAAATAATGCTTGATCCTTGCACATTGGTTGAAGAGTAGTGTTGCTACTTATACTGCAATGGGCTTCTCTGAATGGGGTCCTAGGCAGCTGAAATTACTGGCCATATTGTCTTGAGTGTGGCAGGGAAATGACATAATAGAAGACCACTATTAAAATAAAGAAAATTAAATGCGAATCTCATAAACTCTTGCTAAAAAGGAAGCAGAAATATAGTGTGTGTATGAAACAACTATCCTTGTTACATGGGGAATTCAATGAATGCAAATGAATCTGTGTAACTGAGACACTGAATTTTAGGTTTGTGAATAAAGCCCAGATTGCTGACCTTGCAGAACTGACAATGACAAATGCAACAGAAAGAAAGAGTAAGAGTGGTAACTGATATGCTGTGGCCTTACAGACTTTTTTTTTGAATGAAGTCCAGGTTACTAACCTTACAGTGGTGGCTTGTGTCATACAAAGTTCACTGACCTCTATTGCTTGACAATGACAAGGCCACAACCCTGGAACAAAAAAATGAAAAGCTCCAAATACAAGTATGCATTTAGAGCCTGTGATGATTGCTGATATTAGTAGCACAATTTCCACAGTAAGCTCTGGGCTTTTCATGGATACTTCTGAGTATTTGTCTATGTATTTTTACATGTATATTACATCAACACATTGGTGCATATAATTAAATTGTATGTAGTTTTAATTCTGCTCTAAAGGGAGTTTGAGAAATCTGAATTTTGACCTTTGGCCTGTATTACAGAAGGCTCATGATTGTATATTTATATACACCTCATTTATATACCTCAGATAGTGTCAGAATGAAAAAATGTTCTAAGTCAGATTACTTTCACATTCGGCATCACTTACTAAAGTCATGCTACAATTCACTAAGCTAAATGTTATTGGCCATGATGATGGTTGTCAGTCTTGTGATTTTTTGCAGCTCTCATTGGCTGTCACTGCTGATTATGGTCATAATGGCTAATAATGATTGTCAGCTTAGTGAATAAAATTGTATGTCCAGCTAAAATGTTTAGGAAGGTTTAGAACCCCTGTCTGGTTTTATTGCTATCCAGGCTCATTAGAGAGGCTTACCCTCACTTACTGTTTGGCCAGACAGGAAGTAAGGATACATCTCCAGCAACAGCAAAGACAGAAATATAGTGTTTAAAGTATGGTAGGGAAGGCAAGAACCCCTGTAGGCTATTTATTGCTGCCTGTGTCCCTGTTGCAGATTCTTCCTTACTTTCTGTCTGAAATTGTTGCCAGCCATACTGCATAGCTCTTAACGGTCTCTTATGCGGAAGGACTGCCACTTTCTTAGAGCCAAATCCCTCTGTCTCCTTGTTCCTTCTTAGTTTTTTCTTCATTTTGGCCTTATATATAGACCTCTATAAAAAAAATGACCATGTAACTACTAAAAGTGTTATATGCACTAAACCTATAACCCAACCTCTAAGTTATTGCATTAATTTCAGTTCACTAAAGTGCTAAAACTAGCAAAGAATGTCCTAAATGGAGAAATGAAAACAAACGCTAATATGCACAGCATATTTTTTATTTCAAGATAATCATTCTGATCTTTCCACAGATCTTACACATTTTTTGGGATAAAAGGTTACAACTTTGCCTACTCATGGTGTCATCAGCGACTCTAGATTTGCAGTTATGTTCATTGAGTTCTTCAGTTCTTCCGGCTCCTCACCATGCTTAAATACACTTACAGTCACCTGCCCAACTTCTGATCCATATTTATTTTTCACAGTTATACAATATCGGCCTGAATCTTCAGCACAGATCTTCTCTATGGTCATAGTTACCACAGTACCCTTCACATCAAGTTTGTAACGATCTTTGAATATCACTTTCTTCTCATTCTTTAGCCAGGAGACTTCAGGAGCAGGGTCTCCAGATATGTGGCATGTCAAACACAAAGTCTAGCAATACAAGCAACAAAAAATGTCACATACAGTATGCAAGTTCAACCTTTTCAAGGAAAAATGTGTACAATATAAACTATTTTCTTAAATAACACACAATGAAATTATGTAAAGCCCAACTCCAGATCAGTTTTTATCTTACTAAACTATGCCTCCTAGATGTTAAAAATAACTGCCTAGGCTACAATATTCACCTCCTCTCTGGCACTGCCACCCACAGTAGTTAATCTCCTACACAAGATGTCCTTAGCCTTCTGGTTTGCATGACACTTATCATCACTAAATCTGGAAAATTGAGGACTTGCTGTGATTGCAGGATGTGATATGAAAGACAATGTAAAAGTAAAAGCAATGTAGTAGATATTTTTATATGGAGAGATGTATAGTTTATGGGATAAAACTATGTTGTAATATCTCTATATTTGAAGATATGTATAAGTGTGTTTATGTGAAATAATAAAAGTTATATTAAACCAAAAAAAGGGGGAGGAGCATGGCTTAAAAACAGAGTTAAACCACACCATAGACTATCAATGTATATTATAGGTATATCTATTTAAATATTTTCTATAGCATCAACATATTACAGGAGCATAGAATAATGTATATCCTTACCTGCCCCTGAAGGAGATTATACCTCACTTTCCCCACAATACTCAAAAATATGTCATATGTTTTAATGAAATATACAACCTGATTTTTTTAAGCATACAGACTAAATGAACATTCAGTCCCCAATGCGATTCGGACCTAAAGCTACAAGGCAAGAGTGCTATCCACTTGTACATGTCCCATAATGCAAGAATTCCTTAATGCTTGCATTGAGCTGACTGGATTAATAATCAACCACTTGGGCAAATATTTTCTTTTCACGTTGTCTTTTTTGTCTGTTTTTTTTATACGATCATACACTTTGTCATACTTGATAATGCTGAAGCTGTAGTCCCAATTGTTTTCAATTGTCCACCCTAGCAGTGGAGCAGCAACATTAGTAGGCTCACCAGATGCATTATATGAACTGGCATGAACACATGTTCCTTTTGCATCAAGTGGAAGTGTCTGCTTATACATTTTTTTTGTCAGTGTAGGAGACTGACCTGATAATTAACTCAGCTAGCAGAGGAACAAATTTGATTTTAGTACCCTTTTTGTGACACAGGAAGTTAGATACAGTTGGGTTATACTGCCACATACAGGGGAATAGGACATTGACAAACAGAAAAAGCCAGCCCCAAGTATAACTCCTCCTTTATACCTAGCATGCCTTAGTTTATTTTATGGTAAAAAAATACAATTTTATTTCTCGTCCGTTGTGGGAAACAGGAATTCAGATACAGTCAGGATGCCTAAAAGCAGAAAGCTAAAGAGGGGGCAGCACAGAAAAAAAAAAAAACTACAGACCTTCACTAGGACGACTGGGAACTGCCTGCAGCTCAGTAGTTGCCTGAAGCATCAACAACCAAATCTGAATGGATGAGGTGAAACTCCCTACCAGATAAGGATGACACCAGAGCTCAGTCCCCTATCCTTAACACTTACTGTAGTAAAACTGGAAGTTGTGAGATTTTTTTTCAATGAGGCCCAACATTGCGGATAGTGAAGCAGCTTCTGACGCTTCCACTAAGTGGGTCTTCAGATACTGGGTCACATCGAGGACTGTGCCATGGCTCTGGATCCGAATATCACTCTGCAGCTATGGCTTAGTTAGAAATAAATGGTGAACTAACTCACAACCCCTCCTCAGCCCTCTGGTCCCTGCTGCATTTAGCTGAAAGGATGAACATCACCTGCCACCCGCACCAGCTGGGATGACAGTCCCGACACCTGAAAACTTTATAGCTTGTATAGCAGCATAATACTTGCAATAGCGAGTGGTCCAATGAGACCAATGATCATCTCTTCTATTGTTATCCTTATTGGTCAGAGTGGTCATGTGTGATGTATAATGGTAGAAATATGTTAATTAAAATTTGCTGTACTATTTTTCTGTTACATTTAATAAAAAAGCTATATTGGCTAAATGATATTTACCGTGCTGCCTTTCCATCATAGTCAATTGAAGTACTGTTTTTTAAAAATAAATTTGTAAGAAGAGCTTTGCTCCAAATTGTAGATACTCTAGATTTTGTGCATAGTGTTATCATCAATATATTATCTATACACCATTTATGACAATAAATATTATGGCATGAACATATATTATACGCTACAAGGCAATGACCATTATTAAACATACCTTGTCCATCATTATTGTTGCCAGATCTGGAAGACCTCGGACCACTTTAGCACGATCTGGAAGTAGTATAAAGACACAAATTACAAGAGTACGTGTGAGCTCACATTTTTTCCCCCTACAGTAGTCAGAATACTGGATCCTACAGGTACTTATGTGGTGGGCCTGGGTGATAGGTTAGTGGAAATGGGGCCCAGTGACACAATTGTTCATCTCTGTGATATTCAAAGGTGGGAACTGTGATTTATACTGTCAATAGTAGTCTACCCCATTGTATCATTATTGTCACTGAGATACTTCTCCTTTCACTACAGCTGACCATACACTATGCGAATGTTGGCCTGCTCTTCATGAACTGGCTGAAATTTGCACAGTGGGTGCCAACAGAAGATCGATGGAGCTGGTTGGAAAATCTTTGAACGAGTGGTGCTTGCAGGACCAGTACCTGCTATTTGACTCCCACCACCCTCTAGACCACAAACTGGGAGTCATCAGAACTCTACACCACAAGGCAGAGAAAATTACCACCAAAACAGAGGCCAAGACGAAGGAATTTAAACACCTCAGGGGGGCCCTTATAACTTGCGGGTATCCAGAATGGGTTTTGGCAAAACAGAAAGAAGAGATATTGAGCTCTTATAGGTATATTAAGCATCAGAGATTGTTGATGCAGGGAATATCCGATTGCCTAACGGGGTCAGGAAGGAATTTTTTTCCCTGTTGGAGCAAATTGAACTATGCCTAATAGGGTTTTTTTTACCTTCCTCTGGATCAACAGTGGGTAATTGTGGGCATAGTGTTCTGTTTAGTCTTTTTTTCTCTTCTTATCTCCTCTTATCTCTATAGGTTGAACTCGATGAACTTGTCTCTTTTTTTTCAACCTGACTAACTATGTATCTACACTGATATTGCTTTGTATGTGTGTTGCTTATCCACTCACTTAAGTTGTTTTCCTGCACTTTTAACAACTTTGGGCAACAATTAACCCTTACAGTGGGGCTACATTCCAAGGGTTAAGTGCTTGTTATTGTCTAGGATCTAAAATAAAAAAGATATACTCCCCCGATTCCTGGTCACGTCTGGCTGACAGACTGACCCCCACAGCCCCTTCTCCCCTAGACTCTAGCGGCCTAAGGATTCATGATGCCATCACGTCCATTGACTTGCATTGGACCTGAGGACGCCGAGGAACATGTCACAGCCGGAGCGGAGAGGGGGGAGAGGTGAGCAGTCACCTCCATAGGACCGAGGATCAGGTGAATGTATCATCTTTGATTTAGGCCCCAGACCAAAAGAACCACTTAACCCTTGTAGTGCAGGGGTAACCCCACTGCAAGGGTTAATTTTTTACATGCCCAAAGTTCTTCTTTAAAGAGGATTTTTCTGTATGTTGTACAGCAGGGAGTTTTCTGTATTTCTTAAAGTTTAATAAGGATGAATAGGAGAACCCAATATAGGAAGTTAAAGATGGTTCTCTGTTAATGCACCCTTCACATCTTTGCAATTGTGCAATCACATCTGTACGTTGTGGTGTGCTGAAGGCCGTGAGATTCTTTACACTGCATATGTGCATTAAGGTGACATATATAACAAATGGCAACATGCGTTAAGTTTTGCATACGCATATGTATAATCGAGCCCTAAATGAGAGTGAAAGGAAGGGAATCTGTGACATCAGGTAAGGAGACCCTTATGAGTTTGATGGTGGCTCTTATTGAAAGACAGCTCTATGATACTAATCTGCAGTGGTTAATTTATTGAAATATTGTTTGGTTTGTTAATCTCAGATTGCCTTGTTATGTATATTTCTCTCTGGATGTTTCACTTCTCACTTACAACATAGCAGAGATGTCTGCATTATGGCAACCAAGCCACAGAATTCCACATGTCTCTTCTTTTACACTGAGTACTGTGTGTAGCATGAAACATCTTTGGGGGTGCTTTTTTTAGATGATTGCAAAATGAGCTAACAGTATGGCCTAACAATGGGAAAGTGAATAGAATTCTGGTGTTTATCACTGAGAGGGATCACCAGCAAGAGTAAGGAGGTCCTGATTCTCCCATATAGTTCTTTAGTTAGACCTTGTTTAGAATATTGTGCCCAGTTCTGGGGACCTCACTTGCAAAAAGATATTGATAAGACAGAATGAGTGCAGAGATGGGCAACAAAATGAGGGTAAAACATATCAGGAGAGACTGCAAGAACTAGTCTTGAGGAAAGAGGGGAAGCGGGTACATGACCCCTTATATACAATAAGGGTGTGAATATAGTTCAGGAGGTTAGTATTTTCAATAAAGAGTTAAGATGAAGGATACAAGGACATGACCTTAAACTAGCAGGACAAAAATTAAAGACTAACCCTAAAAAGCATTTTTTTTTTTTTTGATGGAAAGAGTAGTTCATGCTTATACTAGACTTCAAGTAGAGGTAGGGAGTCACTCAACAGTAAGTGAATTTAAACATTCTTGAGACAAAATCAATCTATACTCAGTTGAAAAGGTTAAAAACAAATAACAAACACAAAAAAACCAACAAAAAATAAAAAAGGGGCAGACATGATGGACCACCAGGTAAGGTAATAACATTTCGGATGTAAAGCAAGCCATTGTCTATTAAAGTAATGTAGTAAGCAACTCTATTTTCTATTAGAAATACATTTGCATATGAATGCTGGGGGTCCTTGTTTATATCAAATGTTAACTTTCACTTACTTTTTTCTATTATTTCAACTTCCCTAGAAAATAGAAGGTAAAATTATTGTATGTTTCACAAGCTGATATGCAGTTTTAAATAACATACATTTTTACAGAAACATCTTATTAACAAATACATGTTTTAGGTTCCTTTTGCAACAAGACCAATTGACAATGGTTCTCTTATGCAATTCGAACATGTACTGTTAAAACCTTTGAATAAGAAAGGTTTAGAGATTTAACATAACAATATTCTTGATGGTCATGTTATTTCCTAGATTCAATGTCTGTGGTCATATGTCTATGTGCTTTGTACTGAACCATGAATTGGTAAAGTCAAACGCGGATGGAGCAGGGTGATCATCCTGGCTGTGCAATGTGCAGAGATGTATACTGTACATGACAACAGTGGCTCAGCAGATTTACGAATCCTTGATAGCAGATTAATTATGTATTTTATTTTGTGAATTTAGGTGTTGGCTTGGAATGTTACTTTATTTAGCCAGGTCTAAATGTTAGATTGGTATCAAAAAGTATATATTGTATATACTTACTTGCATTTCTGTTGGTCGCCTATTGCATCATCAAATACTAAAAAAAACACAAGTATATATAAAAGACTCACATCATAATAAATGTATTTTCAGTTGTAAGTTTCATTAAATTAATTTATATAATCATCTCTGATTTTGTGGAAATTGATTTATAAATATATATTATAGGATACACCCTTCCTCTTAAAGGATAAATGTACCTTTGCATACACCTGTGTTTTTTCAAATACGGCCCTTACCCAAATATAGCAGCAGAAAGACAAGCTGTCAAAAGCTGTACAGGGATCGTGTACTGGTTCCAAAAAAAATCCTTCCTGCTGCACTGCTTGGGCAAGTGCATGAACAATAATAGGGGTAAGATTAGGCAATAATGGCTCTAAAAAACCCTTATCCCTCCTCTATCAAGAGGCAGCCTCTTTTTTTACATATTGTTGAAGGTTTTACTCAGGTAACCTATGAGAACTTTAATTTCTGCTATTTTGTGTGCTTGATAATCTACTGTACTTACCGGTAGAAGAGCACTGGAGTTTTGAATATGTTTAACC
The DNA here is from genome assembly GCF_000935625.1 of Nanorana parkeri. NCBI lineage: Eukaryota > Metazoa > Chordata > Amphibia > Anura > Dicroglossidae > Nanorana > Nanorana parkeri. The sequence goes on along the minus strand of NW_017308232.1, from coordinate 232,468 downwards.
TATTCCACTTAATTGTATCCATTGCTTATAACACCCATTTTTTAATTCTCATCTCTCTAAGGTAATTTTCCATATCAACAGTCCATATCTTCTTTGGCCTCCTCCTCTTTCTTGTTTTTCTTGGAGTGCCCTTAAATATTTCAAAATATACTTTTTTTCTGTAACACAGTGAGGGAGGTCAGAGCCTCTGTGAGATTTTTAATGCAATCTGTGTTCCTGTTGGGAAAGTCCCCCCACATTTTGACCAGTAAAGTGTCTCATACAAAACAGGAAATGAAAGGTCACTTTACATTTAAAGATTGACAGAATCTCCGATCCTTCCTCAGGCTTTGGCTAGAGTTGGGTTACAACCAACCAGAGGGGAATGGTATTAATATAAATAATCAGTCATTTAGTTTGTGCAAAGTAGATCCAACACATCTGTGTGATAATATGGGCCCATTCACACCATATGCATTGGGTTGTCTTGGGCAGCATTACCCAAGGCAATCCCAATGTATAGAAAAGGCAATTTGCCTTGAATCCTTTGAGTTCAGTTCCTACCACTGCACTGCATAATGCTGCCCCTGGTATGAACGAGTCCTTAATGTTCTGGCAAGATCATTAGTATTTTCTACACTAGCTAAAAATGTTTCTGAAATCAAATGCAGCTATCAAACCTCAAGAGTGATAAGCTGTGATATATGAAATTTTGGCTCATGGGCTACAATATCTTTTAGCTCACATAGCAAGAGCTAAGACAGTTTAAGTTCCTTCAAATAGCACCTGACCCTGCCATTATAAATGCCTATGACTTCCATTCTAACAGTAACAACTTAAACATTTTAGGATGAGTTGATATTACCTTTACCACTCAGGTCAAGAGTTCGCTTATGAATGTCATTGCCATCAAACAGTTCCAGAGTGTACAGGCCCCGATCTGAATCCATCGGATTTGTTATGTGCAGCCAAACCTGTTCCATTGTGCTTCCTGATTTAAGTCGCTCTGTACTGCTTAATTTCTTATCTCTGTGTGCAACACATAATTACATGATTTTTCTTTAAAAGTTAATGAATTATGAATGTTTTTCTTCAAATAATATACTGGAAGATTTTTATTTTGTAACATAACTAAAATCATCCAAACTTCTAAAAAATATTGATACATTGGTCATTATGACATATGAGAGAAGATTCTGACTGCAACTCTTTTCTTGGAACTCCAACCCCTTGTAAGGATACTAGTTCTAGGGCAGTCTCATCAGTTACAACCCAGTCAAATAGCTATTCACAGCCCTGAAACTAGCAAGCAGCCTGGGGTTGCAAGCACTGGATATTTTGTTCAGGCAAGTTTCTAGCGTGTAATTACAGGTTTGCTTTAACACAATAGGATATTTTAGCCTGAAATGTAAATTCTAAATGATCTGTCACTAAAAAGATCATCATGTATAAACAGTATGTCAGATGGTATTGTTATTATCTGAGATGCTGCTCTAGGCACTCTCCTTTGAGATATTATTATACAGGATTTATATAGCGCCAACAGTTTGCGCAGCACCTTACAATATAAAGGAAGACATTACAATTGCAATACAATTCAAGACAAGATGGTAAGGAGGCTCCAGCCCGAAGATACCCGAGATACTTTTTAAACAAGAAGGTCAGGGAGTCCAGCCACCATGAGTACTCTGAGACTAATAATGTACACTTATATTGTTAATTGTAATAGTGAGACCTTGAATATGAATATTGTTCAACATACTTGTGGTGCCATACAGGATTCATGCTCTCTGTGAAGTATTTCACATCGCTGTAGATCTTAATTCCTTCAGCTGTGCCTTTACATTTCAGCGGGGAGGCAGACAATGCTTTTAGAAGAGAACATAAGCGGTCAAATACCATATATTCCTACTGTCCCACCCAGTATAAATTAGTCATAAATGTATAAGATATTTTATGTTTAGTTTCTACATTTTTAATTTACTTTTTTTTTACAACTTAATAGGTTGTATTTTATGGTGTAATGAAGTAGAAAAATACTAATTGCATTTAAGGTTTACTTTTAATATTTTAATCCAATTAGAAGCTGCAAACAAATAGAAACAGCGACTATTTTAAAATGACGTATGGCTCCTCCATTATGGCTTGGGACTGGTCAAGTAGGAACAGCAGACTAGAGCCAGCTTAGTGAGACATTAATTAAACCACTAACGTGTTTTAGATTGTTTGAGGAAATTGGGGCAAAGAGGGAAAGAACGCACACATTTCAAGCAGATAGTCTCCTTAGGGGTAAATTTGATATTTGGCCATCGTACTACAAACGAAGAATGGTAAGCAGCTGTGCTGCTCTGGCAAAATGCCCTCAATGTTTAGTTAGAAGTCCCCTTCATGAGCAGTTTTGCAACAGTCCTACTACATTCATGCTCATTAAGATTCAGGGCTTCAGACAACAGAAAAAACGTTTGTTAACACCTTTTCTGTTAACACCAGTTTTTTTTATATCATCACTCTCCAGTCTTAGGGTGTGCTTTAGAAAACAGCATTCCATTCAGGAGGGCTTTGTACAGCAAGTCCATAGCATAAAACCAACAAAACACCTGCTCGTCGGAGCAACCAACTAAACTCATTGTCAATCCAGTAATAGTACTTCCCAGAATCCACCCTAGGCGACCTGAGTCCACACTAAACTCATGTAATTTCCTGATTAATAGAGTGCCCCCTAATGAGTTTCCCAGAACAGGCAGCACATATCACCTAACAGTTGGCTCCCATAACAGAGAGAGAGAGAGCCCTAAGCTCACATGTATACCTGTGGATAACTGAGACTATTAATGAGGCCTGTCTACTAGATAAGGTATGGACCTAGGACTGGAGGCATATTTCCACCCAGGGGCCGCCATTACAAATCATGACTACCTGACAGCCCCCCCTCCCTGACAGGACCCTCCTCCCTCCCCTTCGCAGGTTGTTTTGTTTTTGGTTTTTAAGCAACATAAAAATCTAGAACATGTTTCCATCTGAGATGCCCTTTTTTCACTCTTGCCTACAGAGATACCCTTAATGACATCAATAATAACTTAGATATTTCTTGACTATTCCAGGAGATAAGCTTTTGTTCTTTTTTCCAATTGTTCTATAGTGCTAATACAGACACTAGAGCTATTCATGTTCTTTATATTTTCTCTCATTCCTGTAATATTTATATATCTTCTCTTACTATTTAATATTTTATCATTTGTCTCCTCTATTTCTTACTGCCTAACTTCTTTTAATCTATTTCCATCAATATCGTAACCTGCCGTATGATGTACTCTCTCGCTCTCTCTCTCTCGCTCTCTCTCGCTCTCTCTCTCTCGCTCTCTCTCGCTCTCTCTCTCTCGCTCTCTCTCGCTCTCTCTCTCTCGCTCTCTCTCGCTCTCTCTCTCTCGCTCTCTCTCGCTCTCTCTCTCTCGCTCTCTCTCTCGCTCTCTCTCTCACTCTCTCTCACTCTCTCTCTCTCTCGCTCTCTCTCTCTCTCTCTCTCTATTTCTTGAAGTATCTTCTATACTTATTCTACCTTAATTACTTTTTCTTAACTTCTTTTCATGTACCTATGCTAGTTTCTGTTAGTTCTATAATGCAAACTGCCTGCTACCCCCTTCCAATAGCACTCACCTCCCCTGCCTCTTCCACCTGCTCTACACAGTGCCGGAAACATTTGTAAGCTCCTTGTTCCTTCCAGCCATGCAGACCACAATCTCATTAGCTGGAGGCACACCTTGGGTAGTAGTTCTATTGGCCACTGCAGGCTCAAATACCATTTAGGAGCATCCTGTAGAGTAGCTTTCTGGAAACCAGGCAACCTTTGCTGCAGTGTCACGGGATGGGCTGTGGCCTGTGCTCCCCTGCTGATGTTTGTGGGGTGCCCAGGCCACAGCATGCTGTGTAATATTAGTGTGGGACATCATTTTCTTTCCTGTTAGTTTAGAAAGGGATATTTTAGTTTTTAAATAAATATTAGGGTTGCACAGATACCAAGTACAGTACTCGGTACAAGTACGAGTACATGTACCGATACTTTTGAGCTCCAAGACTACACTAGAGAAAAATTCAAAAATTAGGAGGCAGCTGTCATTTGTAAGGAGCACACGGAGCTCCTGGGATTTGTACATCTCTGTTTTAATGTATGATTTTGTTTTTCAAAATATAAATAAAGGGATGCACAGATACCAGTTTTGTGAGTACGAGTACTAACAAGTACGAGCACTGATACATTTTTGTTTATTGTCATGTGACAGTTTTTCTAAAACAATACAGACTAATGATTTTAGGACAGTGGTGGAGTGCCAGAGCTAGGTCCCAGCTGCAACCGCTGCAACCCTGGTAGTTCTCATGAAAATGCCAAGTATCTGCACTGGTACTCGAAAAGTATCTGTGCATCCCTAATAAATATAGTTTTTTTTTTTCAAATTTAAAATAAAATGTAAATCTTGCTTGAAAGTTGTGTGAATCTTTGGCAAAAATAAATTCTAATTTGACCCCAGAATGTTTAATAACACTAACTGCATTCACTCGCAGTAGCATTCTTCTATGCAGTGCCTAAACACTTACCACTTATTCTACAAATTTCATGCATTATATCTTCAAAACCTAAAAATGGTTAAAAAGAGAACAAAATGTAAGAAATTATAAAAAGAAAAAGAAAGGTAGCATTCTAAAATACTGTATGTTTGTGCATTGAAGAAAGGTATTTGATCTTCTTAGTGCAACAGGATTTAGGTTTCCAAAGCTAGAAATATCAACAGTATGTATAAATCCATGGGGTTCTATGGCTTCCAAGAAAGATGAAGTATATGTAATAAAGGAATGTTTCTTATTCAAAAGCCAATGGATTTACCACACATTTCCAGGTATCATATTTATTGGATATTCGTTAGTAACATTTACTGTATTTTTAATTTCTATCCCAACAAGTACCAATCAATGTGCATACAGTTGTTCGGACTCTATAGTGTGGAACCTGTGGTTTTACCATAACATATAAAAGGTTATTTTATCTGGTTTTTTTTTTCTTAAAATGTTTTAAAATTTAAAAAGCAACTTCCCTGCAAAAAAAGCAAGAAGCCTCGCCTGGCACACCAGACATTACCATGGGGAAATACTTGGGACCCCAAAAATGGATTACTTCTCCCCAAAGCAACAGTCACAATGCGAACATTTCCATATAGTATTGTATACTACATTATATAGCCTAGGAGGATGGAGAGTATGGTAAAGGGATACAACTATTTCCTTGAAGTTACACAGCAAATCAACTTGCATAACCTTCAGCAGAACGATGATTATCACCTACCTTCCTTGGTAAGATCCATTTCAGTTGTGTCTTCTCCTCTGCTATCTTTTACTACAGCTTTGTAAAGTCCTTTATGTTCATTTGTAACCTAGGTATAATTATGTACAAAATGAATCTGTCAAACGAGCATAGAAGTTGAAGTAAAAGTTGGATGTCATTATTTCATGGATTGCTTTTCTGATGGAAGAATAAAAAACGAAAAGATCATGCTTTAAAGCCTTATTAAATCCTCACTGTTTTAACTACAATTACCTCAAATGGCACATACAGTAAGGATTAAAATGCCCTGTTCTAGCAGCATGCTGGAGAGTCACATCACCCCTGAACACTACTCTAGCCAACAGTGCTCAAACTCCCTGAGCAGCCCTGTTGATTGGAACAGTGTGCATGGAGGAGTGTGGGATCACTGGAGACTCTGGCCACTGTGTGAGATTTTGTATAAACTAGGGTAGGTGTAAAACTGTTTGTGTTCTGTTTGGGAGATTTCACTTCCTGTCCCAGAGATACAACAGGATGTGAGAGGAAACATCTATATCAGTGGTTCTCAACCTGTGTAACCTCAGGACCCACATTTGTCCTTGGTCATTAAATCACGACCCAAGTCCCACCGCACTGGAACGCAAGGTGTATTGTGGTACCACACGTTCCGGTGCGGGCAATCGAAATGTGCGTGGGAGGTGCATTTGGTGTACCATTTAAATGAATGGCAACGTACCTCCCGCACCAGAAAACATTGTAGGTGCAATGGCGTGGTATAGTGCATTAATAGCATGGGACTGTGTGATTAATGGGCCCTCAAAAACACTGACAGACACACACAATCTCACACACTCAGAGACATTCTCACACACACACATACACTCTTCAAAAAAAAACATGTTTTTCTTTTTTTTTTTTAAAGATCCATCTAGTCTCCCTACCTTACGAGAACTGGAGTGGAGCCTGGGTTCCAGTGTGGGCTGCTGTGCTGTGACGGAGCTCTATCCATATGTGCATTGCTTGTGCAGCTCCTGGTTTTGTGTGCCCTGTATGACCTCATTCCAATCCAGGCACCTCCACAGGGCATGCGAAGGAGCTGTAAGCAATGCACATATGGATGGAGCTCCCTCACGGCCATACCCCTAGCCCACGCCACCTCAAGCTGATACTCAGCTAACTATGGATTACAGTAAGGCACGCATTACAGTATTGGTTTATGTTAAAAAATCTGAGGGTTTAATGTCACTTTAAGTAGTTTTCCCTCAAACTTACCTTTTTAATTACAAGTGTCCCTGAACCAGTTTGATTATCGTATTGTCCATTAGATAGTGGTTTCTTGTCCATGCACCATTTGAGGGTTGTCTCTTTGTTAGTATTTGTCACCTGCAAGGAACAACTGCATTTTAAAGTAAAGCCAACTGAATCCCTGTAATCTCTGTTAAGCTGTTACAACATTAATAAAGAATTGAACTTGAGACCATTAAAGAGCTCAATACAGAATGGTGTACCAGTGCTAGTGTAGTTATCTATTCATGGTGGTATACAAGCAGTTCCTAATATCATGTAGACTTATTGTCCATTTTTGTAATGAAGCGAGGAGCACAATTCACATAAAAGTAATTTTGTGAGTTCATAACATTAACAATCAAAATAACAGTTCCAATTTAGTGGTAGATTTCTGCAGCTGACATTCACTGTTTTGTTGTGTTGACAGCTTGATCATTAACTCACATACTTTCCTGTTATCACAATGAGAACCTTTGCAAAAAATGTTACGATGTATTGCTATCAGTAAAGATCTTACTGGCTGATAAATTTGAAATAATTTTTTTACTTCTTTTTTCACCAGTGTTTTTGGATTGGTAAATTGGGGGACTGTGAAATATCCCACTGGAGAAAAGACCAGGGGGTGTCCCTTCTGCCAACTAATCGCTGTATATCGAGCCTTCATTAGATGGCTTTGTACACAGAGACAATGTACTGAGGCGACCTGAGTGACTTAGTACCATGTGATCGCTGTGATGACGCTGTAATCAGGAGCTGCTGATTGATTCATTAATTCCCACTGACTGTGAGACTTATATTTTATCTTTTCACTACACTCCTCTCTTAAGCTGCCCATACACCTGACAATTATTGTACGATAATCGTGGATGATCCCGCGATCGTACGATAATCGTAAGGTGTATTGGCAGCGTGCGACCGTATTTACTGTACGGTCGCATGACTTTCTTCTTACGAGTAAGCTAGAAAACCCACCGAAAATCGTATGATTGGTAGCACGATCACAAGATGAAAGCCGCACGGGCCGCGGTGCACAAGCGCACATTGCCCGCTCAGCGGGGAGGACTTGCGATGATCGCAAGTACGATCTGCCTGTCCAAGATGGGCAGGTTGTACAAAATTGTAATCACCTTACAACCATCGCACAACGAAAGTCGTGCGATAGATGTAAGGTGTATGGCCACCTTTACACATCTGATCTCCGAGCCTGAATTGTGCTCTGTATATTAACCCTCACCTCCCTTATCCTTCACATCTGCACATTAAAGCAGAATTCCATGAACAAATGTTAATAATTTTATATTTATTTTATAAATATATTCACCCGAACCCTGTAGCCAGCCGGGTGTCACAGCGCTCCCTTCTGCCTCCCACTTCCACCGCTGCAACGTTGGTATGTCCCACAGTGTCCTCATGTTCTATACACAGTGTATGGAACATTATGACTCAGGGACCTTAGACTGCTTCATTGGAGGGGAAGAGAGGCGGAAGGGACCAGTCTAAGAGCTCCAAGGATCGTGTGAGTAAAACTTTTTTTCTTGAACCTAGACAAAAACAAGCAGTTTACCTTTTGCAGTGTGGGGGTAGCCCCACTAAAAGGATTAATTAAATTTGTGCCTGAAGTTCTGCTTCAACAATAATGCATCTAGTGCACCCATACCAAGCTTCATGTTTAAAAAAAAATAGATCACTATGGAGGGGGGTCTACTCTCTAAAAAGTGGTAATTTTGTTTTTTTTTGTTTTTTACTGTCCAGGGATTTCTATTTTAACAGAGAGTAACAGGGGAACAGGGTTTTTTTTTTTTTAAACGCTTATCTTTCTATAGTAAAAAAAAATCAATAAAACCATAAGAAAGCTCTGTCTGTCTCAAAAAATGATAGAAAATTAATGTGGATACAATGTTGCATGACCGAGTAATTGTCAGTCAAACTATTACAGCACTGAAAACTGAAAAATGCCTAGTAGGAGTATTACAGGCTGGTACTCAAATGATGAATGTTTAGAAACATCTAGAAAGCTGGATCTATCCATCAAAACTCAGAATTTTGTGTCTCTGATTTTTCTATCAGAACTCACAAATTCACCAAATGCACTCCACTGATGGATTCTTTATAATGTAAGATAACCAAAAGCTAAAAACACAGAAAGAAAAGAAAGAGCATAATTCACCTCAATGGCAATCTCTCCAGTCTGAATTATCAGTTCCAAACCGAGTTGGCCATCTGAGCACCATTTAATTTTAGGCCCATGTCACACTTGCAACCCTGCCACTCATGTGAAGTTGTCGGTGGCAGGATCACTATGGAGGACACAGCAGAGAGGTGAAACACTCACCTAGCTGCATGTATCACTCCCCTGCCAGATGGATGAGTGAGATGTTGCTCTTTTTTCAGCAGCTGACATTCTGCAGCTTTTTAGGCAGCTACCTTGCAGATCCTGCCAGCAAGGGAGCAATTCATAAAAACAGGTGAGTGTTCTTTCTCCATATTTTAGCGATCTGAAATGTGACATGGGCCTACAGAGTAGAATGCTTGTCAAATTAAAAAAGTTTCATAATAAAAAATACAAATAGTTGCGTAACAAAAAAATAAATACCTTGCATGTTATAATAACATGGCAGTCTTCTGTCACCTTCCACTGCAGCTGCTCTTCAAAATGTGGTCCTACCATGACATAGACATCATTAACTAGTTAGTGGGCTGTTTTGGCACAATAGAACTTTTTTCATTATTAAAATGGATCTGAGCATTTATACTTATGGTGGCTCCTGTGACATTTCCAACGCTCATCGTAAGATTATTTATGTCTGCATTTAATTAAAGACCTATTAGTGTAAAAAATATTGTATTTTGTCAACTGTATGTGGATAATATATGTAATGATAGTATTCAGTATATTAATTCTTTATTTCACATGGCTTTATTAATATTTTACAAATTTTTTTTACATTAACATAGAAATTACGCTGTCCAGTTAAAGTGACAGTCATAAGGGTTAGGACAAACTATACTATTGCCAGGGGTATTTACAACAGCTGCCTGTCATTCCTATTGTTTAAAGGGTATCTATAGTCAAAAGCCTAAAATAAATATACATATAGAATTTCAATACGTTCTATCCCACTCTTAATAACCATATCCATATGCAGGTTTGTAAAGTAAAGATGCCCATAGGATGTATTTCCTCAATGCATGAACAAAATGACACTCAGCCCTTTGAATATGCACTTCCTGATGTCACATCTCTTATAAAGTCTGAACTATAACTTAGCGTCTGAACAATGTAGCATTATCATTGTTTGCTTGAAGCAATGCATGATGGGATATATAGTCTTGAGAAATGGAGATTGCATCACATCAAGAAACCGGGAAAGAGATGTAAATCACACTGGGATTCCAGGACATTGATAAAAGTAATGGGCAGACAGAAGGCAGCACTCACTACATAAAAGGGATTTTTCCAGTAAGCTTTGATTAACTTATCAAAAACAACTCTAGTATGTATTCCTATCACAATGCTGATGTTATAACCGGATAGCATATGTTGGGAGTTTAGACCCCCTTTAAATCCAATTAAAAAAAAAAAAAACTTTTGCAGCAACTTATGAAGTCACTATCACTGTAATTTTTTACTGGACACCTTGGCACCTTTTTGGTACCAGTAATATCAATGGTGGGCAACTCCGGCCCTCCAGCTGTTGTGAAACTGCAAGTCCCATGAGGCACAAGCATGACTCCCAGAGGCAGAGTCAAGTTGGGATTTGTAGTTAAAGCACAGCTGGAGGGCCTGAGTTTCCCACCACTGCTTTAAACCCTATTACAAAATATATATCAGTTCCTGTGATATTTACCATACACAAATACCTCACACAATACTGTATAACAAGCATAATATTTATATATTTATGTTATACGTTACACAATGATTCCTCCACTGGTGTGGTAAGGGGGAAAGAAAATATGCATGTAACATCTGGGGCTCTTTGGGGTCATGGGTGTTAGAGCATTGGCTACCTAAGACATCCCTGTGTGCAGGCTTTTTTTTTTTTACAGTATTTTATTTTATTGCTTTCACTGTATTTAAACATACTGCATACATTTCAGTAAAAAAGGATTTAATAGATGAGTTTATGGATATACTCAGAGAGGCAGTTCAAAGGGCAAAGCTGGAGTGCAAGCTACAGTCACTCAGTGCAAACAGTATAAATAAGAGTTCAACTTACTGAAATCAACTGACTAACTTGTATTAACTTTAACGTGTCAATGTAGTTTTAAAAGCCATTCTGAATCTTTTAAAATCCTCAGCTAAAAATAATAACTGGTAATCCTGCCATGAATGTCTTTGTTCAGGCACGCCCAGTTAAGAGGTGACAATGCCCTGTCCCTCAATTGCTGTCCTGGATTGTCTCCCTGTCATATTTGCTTCCAGTTGAGAATGCCAATGGCCACAACGAAGATGCTCATTCTGCAACCACGTTTTTGTATTGAAACCATCAGCCAGCCCTAACAATGACACAAAGCCATCTCTAGAGCACATACACGCAGATAGGAAGCAGCTGCAAAGAGGCTAAAAGACATTGGCAGCATTAAAAGTATAAAAGAAAGGGAAAACAGTATTTTTTTTAACATGGCTATTATTTATGATCCACAGTGCTGTAGAAAGCTAAATGTCATCCAGTTTGGGGTTTCCTTTTGAAATATATCTGACCGTGATGTGAGATCATGCAAGTATATAATCATTACCCAACATTAGCGGCATTACGATTATGGGTATAAGTATGCATAATTTACCGTTCTTTCTCTTCCATGCCTTTTGCTTCTTTTGGGACTCATCAAAAACTTTATTAAAATCTTAGAAAATGAAAAACATATTTAAATATATTGTGTAAGAAAAACTGGTTAGCGTGTCACATTTTTACTATGGTGGACAAAAATCAAACACAAGCAGTAGTGCGTTGGTATTTATTTGACACACCCCTCCCTTTGTCATCCTCAGAAAATTGTCTTGAGGAAACAGACTGACTGCATGTGCACTTCTGTCTTTTGGACAAAGTGCAAGGTAAACTACAACAGGACCCCATGCAAGTAAGGAAAGGTAGATGACTCCTCGCTATCATTCCTAAGGAGTCGGGGAGACATCTGTATATATCTGGTCATAACTTTTTGAACATGGAAAAACCTTCTAGGGCACCTACAGGTAATGTAAGCTATATAATTACAGTAACACTTAATTTAGATGGACATTAAAGGAGAAGTATTGGGAGGGGGAAATATACTATCCCCAATATCTACAGGCAGTGTGGGACATTGCAACTATCGTATGCTGGCTCGATATACCAAGAGCTGAAGGATCATGTAACTGCTGATACAGTATCCTCCCTGCAGATAACATTGACTTGTCAGTAGTGTCAGCAGGGATCCCCCCTCCCCTCTCTATTCCTGCAGCTCTCATTGGAGGGACAGACAGGGGAGGGGGTGGGCACAGCTGGCTCTGGATCTAGAGAGGAAGAGCCAGCTGTCAATCAGGCATCGGGTGGATCCCAACAATATTGTTGGGATCCTCTTAGCTGTGGCACAGCTCTGCGCTGTCAGCATATATCGGTTAGTAGCCTGCTATATGCTGAGTTTGAGTGCATTTATAAATGTACTCCTGTGACACAAAAGGGGAACTAAAGCAGTACAAAGGATTGGCTTTAGTTCTCTGTTAACTATTGTTTAATACTTCAAAGAAGGGTCAATCTGGCCAACTTTAATTGGATTTACTTGCGAGATAGATCATCCCATATCTTGAAAAACGTTTAGTGCAACTGATTATTGGCAGATATAATCCTTTCATACGAATGATAACTATATATCGAACAATCATATCTTCACATAGGGCCAGCATACGATTATAAGCCAGTGCGCAACACTATCCTTACTGCTATGAAATGAGTCAACTGGCAGCATACACTACATATACAGTGGTTTCTGACCTTCCCCAGTAAGGGTAACACTGATCTGGTTTGATGCTTTTCCATCTACTAATTTTGCAGTATATGTTCCTTTATCCTCTTCACCAAAGTCTTCCTTAATTATTTCAATAAGTCCATTTTCCTTGTCAAATGTTATTTTTCGTTTCTGTATGAAAAAATAAAATAATAATAATAATGGTGCTGCAAGATAAACGGGGCTTATTCAACAGTGTTCAGATGGTCATCTGATTTCCAAAACGTAGCCTCATTACATACTGTTGCCAGGTCGGGGATATCTGTTTCTTCATTCAGCTTTGCAGCTGAAAAATGAATCTGCATTGTCAGAATGCTGATTCATTGTCTACTGAGCAAGCTGAAGTCAGAGAGCTGAAGACATTTTAAAACCTACCCAAAAAATTAATGGCTATACAGTGACAGAGGTGTGTAAATCAATGGAACTGGCCATACAGAATTAAGCCTCCATTGACAGATGAATGAATCAAATTTATATTTTTCACAGTCGCTTGAATTCCTTTTTTATGTTTCACGTGCCTTTATTTATATTTTCTTCCCCATTTACATGCAGACCCAGCAAAAGTAACAGAAATATAATTTGAGACAAACTATTACACTGCCAGGGATACTTTTAATGGTCACCTTTTATTCACATAGTTTAAATGTGTCACAAAACATGTTGCTGCAACTGCTTCAACAACCCTGGCAGTATTGTAGATTGTCCAATGCAATTGTCCAATTGTCTATGCAAATGGAAAAAATTTAAGTTATCAGTATATTTTCTTTCCAAGGAAAATGTAATGTATTTATAAGATTAAAGTGAATCAGGAAAATACCACATTATGACCACTAGATGGAACCAAGGATCATAGCATATAAAAATACTAGTTTCAGCTGATCCTTCGGCTTTCTTTGGCCGCTGGAGCCCTTCGGTTCAGCCGAACCGAAGGGCTGCTATACGGGCTATTCACTATAGCTCAGCCGAAGTGACTGCCGAAGCGGGGCGAACAGCCTGACAAAGACTGAACTGTCATTAAACAATAACAACTCCTTTCAGTTGTTATGCATTGGCTGGCACCTGCTAGAAGACCCTAGCAGGTGTCGGCCAATAGGAAACAGTTGGGTGGAGCTAGCTGTCACTGCTAGCTCCGCCCAATTTTTTAATAATTTTTTTCTTTTTTAAAAAATCTGTTTTTTTTAAAATTTAACTATTTATTTACATATTTTTTTTTTTAAACCTTTAAAAAAAAAACAATTTTCCCTGATTTGCTATTCTGCTCGGTACCATGGAGGTACTGAGCAGAATAGCTGAGCCAAATGCCGCTCTGCGACATTCAGCTATTCACTCACTGCCGTTCGGCCCCTATGTGTATAGGGGTGAACGGCAGCGAGTGAGCTGCCGGAGCTTCGGCTCAGCCACTCCAGATGTTGGATCGGCTGAGTCGAAGTCTTTCTGCACTTCGGCTCAGCTGAACATGCAGAGCATGTTCGGCTGACCAAAGTGCAGCCGAAAGTAGGTGATGTACGGCTGATTTCAGCCGTACTGAGCCATAGTGAATAGCCGAACGTTGTTCGTCTCACTTAATTTCAGCTGGGTTATTCACTCGGCTGCCTTTCCTGATATTACATTCAACCTACTAGAACAATATATAGTGATAACATTAGTTTCTGTCCCATTTACATGGCATACATGGCAGTTTCACAATACCTTTGTGCAAATTTTCATAAATATAAAATTATATAATATAAATATAAAATGCAAGATCCACTTTTAAGTGGACCCCTTCCCCTGAAAAGCAGCATAAAGGTCCTAAAAAAACCTGTAGGAGGAAAAAAAAGATAATATACTTACCTTTCCACTGGCTTTCACCCATGGTGCCCAGGTGAAGGTGACAACACCCTCCTTCTGGGGAAATCTGGGGAATGTAGAGTGCTCCAAATCTCACTGACGAGATGCTCTCATTGCTGTGCTGCAGTATCTATTTGAATACTCACCATTCCCAGGGATCTAGTTGACACCCCCTGCACCACAAAAGCCAAAGGAAAGGTGAGTGTAATATCTTTTTTTTTTGCCTCACAGGTGTTTGTTTGAATGCTTATGTAGCTTTTTAGAAGGGGGATCTTGCTGTAAACTCCAAGCTGTATGCAATAAAAGCATGAAAACTTGACTTAAATGAAATCATTTTAAATATTACTCATAACATATTACAGTTATGAGAAAACAATATTCTTATAAAAGTAAAGTGACAAATAAAATCATGCTGCACTCATGCCACTCATGATCTCTAATATACTCTATTATAATTCTACATGTTTGAGACAGAAATACCGGTGTGTTTTGGATGACTTTGTCGTTAAGAATCATCTCTAAATCCGCAGCAGGGGACAGTTTTTCTACTTGTAACCATAGGCGCACGTTCCCATCCTCCAGTACTTCCACATTCCAGCCTGAGATTTTCTGTATCACTAAATAAATAGGAATAAGAATATATTATCTTCTCCCCAGACTGCTTTGTTTTTAACATTTAATCAGCTGCATGCTCTGTTTGGGTATTCTGAGACCGCCCGCTGTCAGAATACAATGAGAACAGTCTTCATCATAAGCCTTGATGGAGGAATCTGTTATAGTTTCTTGTTCAGCCCACAGGTTGAACTAAGAAAATATAACTGTGTATACCCAGCTTTAGCAGCACATGTATTTCTACTGGTTTACAGGTTTACACAAATACATATATTCTTTTTAACATTTATTTTTGATTTCTTTCTTTTTAACACTTCTTTTTTCTTCTTGTTGAGTTTTATGATCTTTAATAGTTGACAAAGCTTAAAGTCAGAATACAACACACCAAAATCCACTTACATGGATGTCGCACATCATGGCTTTTGCGCATCAGTCCCTCTAATTCTAACAGGAAATTAAATAATATTGTTATAAAGATATGTAGTACTTATAATAACAATGTATTTACAAATCACTGTTGGTTATTTTAATTAAAACAATATATTTGTGTCTGTCATTTATAATATATAACCTAAACAATATTATCATTGTATTTAGAGAATTTGATAAACAAATATTCCAGAAGTATTATACCTCTCAGCTCCATAAAATAAGAAAGTGGGACTCCTTTAAGCACAAAATACGTTGGCCATGAACACATAACTATGACAACTCTAGTTATACAACTTGAGAGCAAAAAATGATTCGTTAAACCCACTTCTCCTATATACTAGTAACAAAATAATAATAGTAACAAAAGCAATCATTACAAGATTAAATACAAAGCTTTGTACAATATAACACATAACAATACCTAAAATGTAGCTAAAGGCAAAATCCTTTTTTATGTTTGGTTATAGTAGGGTAGGGCTAGAGTCTTCTTAAGAGACTCTTAAGAGACTTAACCTATATTTGTCTCGGTGACCATTATCACTGGTACATGAAGTGAAGAAACATCCAAAATATTGAACAGGAATAGAGAGTGAAAAACTGTCTAAGCAGGGGTTTCTGTTATGTTGGATAGTTTTCCTCTCATTTTCTGCCATCCTGCAGGATAAGAAATATGGGGAAATCCCCCCAAACATGGCCACAGATGGAAAAAAAATAAACAAAAACTAACAAGGGTTTTAACCCTTCTCTACTCTATGCAAAACTACAAAACATAGACATACTGTAGATACACATAATACATATTTTAATATATATATTTATCTTCAGACCAAGAAAAGGTACAGTTAAGGAGGAAAGTAAAACATAAAGATCTAGTTGCAAAAGATGGACTGTCCCTCAAACAGAGGAATAGTGAGCTATGCCTCAGCTGAAGTGCTCCTATGATATAGCTGTTTTCTGTAGAATTCATTAAAAATGTCCATACCTTCCTTTGTTAGTGTGTGACTTGCAGACACACCATCTGTATTTGGAACTTCAACGGAATAGATGCCTTCATCTTCTTCAGAAGGGTTTGTTAGAATAAGTTTGGACCTATAGCAATAAACAGCATTTACTAAAATATATATCTTATTTCTGTTGTTTTTCTATTTTATATCTGATGAAAAAAGCATTATTTGCTTAAATCATTTAAAGTAGTATTAAACTCTTAAATGTTTTTAATAATGAATCCAGATCAAATAAATATACATTGCTTCACATCTTTGCTTAAATTAGCCGTACCAGCCTGAAGTGAATAGCCGAACAGTGTTCGGCTCACTTCACTTCAGATCGGTCATTCACTCGGCTGCCCTCGGCAGCTTGGTGAATAGACCCCTTACACATCATATTTCTGAACAGCTGCTTCCAAGTCTCTTAGCTCAGTTTCCCTGAACTTCCTGTCCAGTACACGATCACAAAGGACAGAGCAGACTTCAGCAACTGTTCATCTACTAGCTTGGAGAAGGGAGGAAGGAGAAGAGGGTCTGCTTGAGAAAGGAGCCACCCTAAAACAGGAAGTCGGGGGACCAGCTGATTCTGTAGGAAACTAAAACTTTTAAGCATAAAGAAGCAGCATCCATTGTAAGTGATTTTATCAGCATTGTAAATCGCTTAAAATCCTTTTGACTTAAAATTTTGCTGTAAGTATGTATGTTTTTCTTTGTTTGGTTTCTTTGTGAATCTATTCCACTTACAAAAGAGAGAAAACTTAAAAGCATATCACACCTTTTGCAATAAAATGCACCCATATTAATAATAATAAAAAAGTGCATTTATTACATGTTAGCACTGGAGCTTGCAAAGCATTGCAACCAATCAGTGGTTCACGGGTGCAATGGACAGGCTTCCACAGCCTTCTCCACCAGCCCCAGGTCAATACCTCAGTATGGATCTTTAATTATGGGGCTGGAGCAAGTAAGCAGTGGTCTACAAGTGCAGTGACTCTACCGCTGGGGCAGATGGGTCTTGTACTCATCCTATTTACAGGTATCTGTGAATAGATGATGCAACCATGCGGTTGAGCCCGGCACAAGAGTGAGCAATTTAAAAAAGCAGGTCACTGCAGGAAGAATAACCCCACAATTCAGGTAAGTGTGGGGGGTGCAGTTTAATGGGGAGGGGAGTTAGGGAATATGACCACGTTTCATGTTACACCCTAAATATGGATGAAACATGGTCAGAAGATGATGTTTTAAAGGGAATGTGTAGTGGTATTTGTACATATTTATTTATAAAAATGTTATGGTCAGCACTAAAACAACATTGTGAAAAATATGTTTTTTTGTCAGGTAAATATGAAATATGGCATATGAACAGTTATGTATTGCTTCCTTTTACGCTATAATTATACATCAGCGGTGCATTAAACTCGCATTATATTAAGATAACCCATTCATTTGAGAAGGCTGCTTAACACACTAAAAAAACAACACACTAAAACCTACACTTGCTTATTGTGTTATGTTGCAATGCATGTTGGTTGGACAATTAAGGCATTAGTAGGAGTTTCTTAAATGCATATAAATGTACATACAGATACAATGGGGTCTATTCACTAAGCTGCTGTAGGCAGCCGAGTGAAAGACCGACCTGAAGTGAAGTGATCCGAACGCTGTTCGGCTATTCACTTCAGACTGGTATGGCTGATTTCAGCCGTATTTCGGCTGAAATTAGCCGTACATCGGGTGGCTTCGCCTGGCTTTGGGTCGGCCGAACATGCTCAGCATGTCTGGAGATCAGTGTTCCTGGTTAGCTGGTAACCAGGGATGCTGATCTCTCTGCAAGTGGCCGGAGCCAACCGTATGATCACGGCTGGCTCCGCCCAGCTGACAGAAGCAGGCTGGGGGCCAGCTTCGGCTTGCAGCGGGGATCAGCCGAGCCGAGGCATATGCGTTCGGCTCGACTGAGCCGCTCAGCCAAGTTCGGGTGCTGTACGGGCTATAGTGAATAGCCCGTACAGCAGCCCTTCGGTTCTACTGAACCAAAGGGGTCCTGTGGCTGAAGCTTGCCGAAGGATCGGCCGAAGCTACGGCTAGATCCTTCGGCTGCTTCGTGAATAGACCCCAATGTCTATGTTCTTGTTGTATGGGGTAGAACTTTCATCACTGAAATGTGTATGTCCACCAAGCAACTACTATTGACTATGTGCATCTTTACAGAGGTGGATAACATAACATGGACTTAGAGGTGGAACATTTATTAATAAATATGGATATAGAAATAGCTTTGAGCAGAAGTTCTTTAAATATTTTTGAAATGATAGTATAATTAAAACATCCCTCTTTATGGGAAATATACATTACAATGTAAAATGTTTAGAAATTGCACAGCCAAGTCCATGGACACACAAAGTAATATATTTATTCCAGTAATTACTTATTTCCATCTGTAGAAACTTCTGTTCTCTCTGAGTCTGGGGCGCCCTTGTAGTCCTTGGACCAGAGGAACTGTGGATTGTCAACTGGCTCTGGGTTTTCAAATGAAAGGTAAATAAATCCGTCCTCGTCTACTCCAACCTCAATTTCATTTGTGCCTGTGGATAAAATAACTTTATTGGTATTTGAACATGAAACTATTGTCTTAACAGGAATGCTACCATTGGTTTTATTGAATAGAGCCAATACTAAACCATATCAAGCATGGTCCGAAAAAAAGCATGACACTAATAATAATGAGACATGAAAGAATGTACATTCGAAAATAAAACAAGAGAAGACGGTAAGGTCCCTGTGCAAAAACCAAAAGTTTTTTTTTTTTTTTACTATACTCCTTTGTAAAAGTTCAAACCTTCTTTAGTTGCAGGCACAACAGGATCAGATGGGAGAGATGGAATCCCAGGCCCAGATGTGTTAACAGCAAGGACACGGAACTGATAACTTTTATCTGTATTCAATTCAGAGAGCTAAAACAAACATACACATGTCAAATATGACTTTCTCCATTTCGAGTAGCTATTATAATAAATATGTATACATTCTACCAGGAAAATAATTACATAGTCACTCAGCACTTCCTTCACAGTGACATACATACTTGAAAAAAGAAAGGCTTTATTTAATACAGATTTTGATTGGGGAGGGGACAGGGAAAGCAAAGTATAAGCAGATTAAACTTCAGCTTTAACATACAATACCCTCATATGGGATTCCAAAATGGGCTCCTCATTAATCTTCCTCCAAGCTTTAGTGCCCTCCTCACATACTTCTACTATGTAGCCATTGACTGGGCTGTCCCCAGTATACACAGGGGGCTCCCAGTGGAGCATCAGTGTGCTATCACGTACTTCTCTAGATCGGACATCATAAGGGGGACCTGTAAATGTAAAATAAATGTCTTATTAGACGCAATCCTCACATGTCCTGGATGTGAACTTTTGGAACTCTTCAAATTCAAAAAATGCATTTTCCATTAAACTATGTACATCCTGTAAACCTGTGCTTATTGGGAAAATGTTGCAGTTTTCAACACATAGTTATATATTTTCCTTGCAAAAGTGTATGTAAAGCTGCCCTTTTTGCTGTTTCTCCAAAGTGAACAGGATTTGAAGCTTGGAGATTGGTCATAGGAACAGGTGTCCTCATTGGAGGATTTTCCCTTATTTTCTGTCTTTGCTACATTTGCCAGCAGAACAAATAGAGAGTTTAATCTTTCCAGCAGGGACACAGATAGCAATAACAATTTGACATAGTGTCTAGCCCTATGATACTCTATCAAAAAAAAAAAATACCTCATACATTTTGGTTGTCATATACTATATCAGTTGGCAATGTGGCTAACATTCATATATTTCTGTTTGCTCACAAACAAAGATATTAGGCATGCATTTCATAACAAACTTGTAGCACTATGCTTGTGGCCTTCAGGGTCGGTCTGGTTGTGGCTGACCCAAGGCCTAGTAGCAGGACCACTTCTCTAACTTCACTCACTACTTGTAGTATATGTACATGTGCAATGCTCATACACCTAAGTAGCGGTACTAGGGGGATAGCCCCACCTTTCCTCTGAACAATCTGCATGGTCCATGGGATGTTTAACTCGGTTCAAACATACATTTACAAAGACCTAGACATAGTACAGCCTCATAGTCTTCCTGTAAACCAGGCCAGGAGCAGACCACTCTAACTTTCCCACAGAGGGTCACTGGTCGGGTAACGGCTACTCCAGGCCTTACTATCAGCAGACTCTCCAAGGATGCACACACACTTTACAGAATCTTCACTTGCAATCACAGCTCACAATCAATTAAGAAACATCCAGTCACATATATCTTTTCAATAAAATTGTCTTGCATGAAGAATTATACACAGAATCCATAGAATTGACAGGAAGTGTAATTGCTTCATGAAGTATACTTGAGGTTTCAGTCAGTCAGGTGTTTGTAGCTATCTTTTTCAGTGGCCGCTTTTCCCATTCTATTGTCACCCACTTTAACTGACCACTTGGATTTACCTACTGCAACTGCCCCACCCCTCCTAACATTTCAAATCCACTAGTAAGCAGGGGCAGCCAAACCAGACATGCAGGAAAAGGTGTGGGAGAAACCCTAGAAAGGACTAACACCCCACTACAATCTGTCACAATAAATATTGTATGTATTACCTGGTTCAGCCATTGTCCACTCCTCACATTTAAAAAGATCACTTGGCTCCGACATCTTTCCAACACCAGCCATATTTATTGCTCGAGCACGAAACTCATAAAAATGCCCCTCAGTTAGGCCTGTCACCTGTTGGAAATAAAGGTCTCCTAATTATTCCATTGATTTTTTTAAACTAGGGTTTGTACTTTTTAAATAAAGAAGCAACATGTATCACTAAAGTAAGTATGGGAAGGAATTCAGATGTTTATTTCTCTTCAAGGTCTCCGTCTCCCAGCGGGGAGGAGAGAAAGTGACAGCCGGCCAAGCGCTGCGGAAGGAGAGCGCTGTGTTTGTGGGTTTTTTTGGGGGGGAGGGGGGGCCCCAAAAAAAAAAATCTTGCACCAGGGCCCTTTGTTCCTTAGCTCCGCAACTGTTTAAATGTAAAGCTGAATTCCAAGCAAACAGCTAAATAAACAGGTACCATATATGTAGGGAAGCTGCTTGCCTGCCAAAGGATTTTTATTTCTGTCTCTGAAGTTTTTAAATTTACACAGCTCTGCCACAGAGCAGATCCATATATGGCAGGGAAGAAGACCTTATTTTTCTCTGCTGCAGCATCATTTAGAGGTCTCCTACCAACCCCACCCTGTAGCTAGGCAGCAGACATATATATGAGCTCTTTCTTTGTCACTCTGCTCTCCTTCTATCAGCATGCGCCTTGCACTGCAGCACAACTGATTGGATCTTTGTGCTGCTTCTCTCTCCCCTGCATGAGCTCTGCTGCATAGGGACTGCATGAATCAGATAC
This sequence comes from Nanorana parkeri, assembly GCF_000935625.1. Lineage (NCBI taxonomy): Eukaryota > Metazoa > Chordata > Amphibia > Anura > Dicroglossidae > Nanorana > Nanorana parkeri. Next base: position 210,610 of record NW_017308232.1, on the reverse strand, counting down.
CAAGTCAAATTCAGATATCTACATTGCTTGCATTTAAAAATACATTCTGGGATGTAATATTTAAAACAAACCTGAATGTATTTATGTCTTTATCTTTGTCTATATGTGCCTGTAGTTAAAGGTGATAACCCGGTGGGTTTGTTTAAAGGGGATGAACAAATAATGCTGACATCTATAGCCTCTGATCTGCCATTCATAAAGCCTATTCCTTGGCTTTCCAGCTCACATTATCTGCTAGCTTTCTCTTTGTATCAGACCAATAGATGTCTATATGAAATCTCAAGCCGCTAGGCCCAAAAGCTGGACTACCTTGAGACCAAGAATTGTACAGAGTAGGACTTTTGAATGGCAGATCTGAAAAACAGAAATATACAGATAAATTATATTCACATTCTTCATTTCATCTGCTGCTTTAAAAAAACTGAGTAGAAATTTCCATTAAGGATCGAAATAGTAAAGGAAAAGTACTAATATTGCTTATGCTATGATACCTTATAAACCCTGGAAGGAATCTGTTCATTACCGACATCTCGCCATGACAACTCTATAGAATCATGCTGATCCAGAAAGTATCCTAGAATTTCCCTCCCTGCTGTAAATTTAGGAGCCTTCCAACATATGGTCATTTCATCTTTACCACAGCTCAGGAGAGCAAAATCATAAGGAGCAGAAGGACAGTCTAAAATAATAGAAAAATAATAGTAAGATGAATTTCTTATAGAAGCATTCAGGGCAAACATTACAAAACTAGATTACTTTTAAGATGTTTAAGTACAACTAAAGGCTCATGTACGACAGCCTAAACAAGTCCCAAATCCACTTACTATACTAAAAAATATATGTTATCTTCCCTGACCGAGCCAAACCCACTTTAATTTGTGTCTCACTTGCTCCTCTTCTCAGACACTGCAGCTCACAGTGGGAGGATTTCAGCAACATAGGCAGTGCTGTCAATCCAGAAAGCAATGGGCAGGACTAGGTGTGGTCAGCTGATGATTGACAAGCTGCAGTCTTGTGAATTAAGTAGCGACAATGTTGATAGTCACATCCCCTGCAAAATTTTCATCCTACTGCAGTGCAAGCAGGCACAGCCTACATGAGAGTGGCAACTCTGCTATAAATTCAGGAGCAGTGCAGCATTGTTGCCACACCATCACAGGGAGCTGCATTTGACTTCACTGACAAGATCAACAGATTCTTGTGAGGCTTTGCAGGTGAACAAAGAAAAAACAGCGTTCGGCTCACTTCGCTTGGGGTCGGTTAGTCACTCGGCTGCCTTATAATTAAGTGCTGCACCACATATATTTTAATGGGAGGCCATAGTTCTACTTTAATATACTATATGCGAAAAAGGCCAATAAATTCTGCTGTTATATTTAAACATGCAATAATTTGTTAAAGTATATCTGTCAAGAGAGAAATAGGCTCCCAATGCAAACCTCCTTTCGAAAATGCAATTTGCCCGACTCTTACGCTGACACTCTGGCTTCAATAATTTTTTAGTCTCTGACACCGAACAAGTATGCAGATCAGGATAATTTAGAAGTCCTTATCAATATACTTGTCCGGGTCACTGAAGCAAGTGAGTTAGTATGGCAGGCAGGCATCAATGGCAGCCACCATATTTTTCTCATGACATGTTTAAAAGTTCTATGCAAGTAAAGAATCTAATATTTCTGCCATTAATGTGGTTTGATCATTAAAACAGATTTAAAAAAATGCTTTATATGTATTGTTTTACTGACTTTATTATCCACACATGAATCTATCTAATCCCAATCTGGTAATTCAAAAAAAATCATTCAAAAGTAGACAATAAGTAGGTATGGATATCCATTTTTCTACCTCCTTGCCAAAATCTACCTTCCTCCAAAGTCTCCCATCCAATGCAATTAAATCATATACTGACTATAGCTGCAAGCTATAGCTCCATGGTTAGTATGGAAAAGCTCACAGAAATGCTGAATAAGAGTCTTTCAATAATATATGGAACTACATTACTTTTCCTGAAGTTTATCTACACCTAGACTTATTTATAACCTGAGTCAACAGAAGGCTTCTGCTTAATATTGAATACTCACAAATAGCCTCATTTATATTCAGGGGGTTTGATACGGGTGACCGTTCACTCAGTCCAGCTTCATTTACTGCCCTCACGCAGAACTCATAGTCTTTCCCAGTTTGCAACTCAGGAACAGTAAACCTAAATAGAATAAGATCACTTATTGATAAATATTGTAAGCCTACAGTAAAATTATTGATGGCTACAAATGGCCGCAAGATGATCCCAACAGGGTTATAGCAATTTTAGCAAAATCAGATAAGTATTTTTGTGTATACAGACATGTTTGGACTTCATCAGATGCCCCCAGCCATTTGTATTGACTGGGTTGGTTTATGCTGTCAGGTTGCTTAAAGCAGGACTCCTCCAGTGATGATCTTGTATTGATATTTACATTGGTCCAGCTTAGCTCAATGTAAGTAACCATATCTGATCTCCGGAGGGCTTCTGGGGATGCCAAAAAAACTTAATTTGTTAGCGCTACATACAGTCAGCACTAGTCTTTTCTGGCTGCCGCTCCTGCGGCTTCCCCTCTGTACACTGAACACAGGGAGTCTCACTCAGCACAGCCGCCATTCAGATAATGCCTTGTATTTTTTTCAATAAATACACAGGGGTCTATTCACTAAGCTGCCGAAGGATCTAGCCGTAGCTTCGGCTGATCCTTCGGCTAGCTTCGGCCCCAGGACCCTGGTAACCAGGAACGCCATCTGTCATTCCTCCCCTGGAAGCTCTGGGAGTCTAATAGGCTCCCGGGAGAGAAAGACTTTCTCCCAGAAAGGTTCACTCTGCTCGGTCGAGCAGAGTTAACCTTTCCCTGCTCGTTTTTTTTTTCTTCTGACATCGGAGCCGTTGGCTGCTGTCAGAAGAAAAAAATTAATTCGGCAGCAGAACCGCCCGGCCAATAGAAAACAATTGGGTGGAGCTAGCTGTCACTGCTAGCTCCGCACAATCATTTTCTAATTTTTTTTAGACTTTTTAAACTATTTTTCTATTCTGCTCGGTTCCACAGAGGGAGAGGGAATGCTGAGCGGCATTCGGCTATTTCTAGTATTTGCCGGCGTATAAGACGACTCGGCGTATAAGACGACCCCCCACTTTTTGTGTTAAAATATAGGTTTTGGGCTATACTCATCGTATAAGATGAGTATAGCCCAAAATAATGTTTAAATGCACCCACTAACCTCCATGGCGGTATTCCCGAGTGTGGCTCGGGGTTAATTTTCAGTACCATAAGCGGTAACCCCCGAGCCACACTCGGGATTACAGTCTCTTACCTTGTCCACGATCCACGCAGTGTCCTCCATCTTCCGGGTTTCGTCCTTCAGCTACATACTGTATACCACGCTGAGCCTATCACGGCAGGCTTTGTATTCATTAATACAAAGCCTGCCGTGATTGGCTCAGCACTGAGCCAATTACGGCAGGCTTTGTATTCATTAATACAGGCTTTGTATTCATTAATACAAAGCCTGCCGTGATTGGCTCAGCGCGGTATACTCTATGTAGCCGAAGCTACATTGAGTATACCCGGCGTATAAGACGACCCCCGATTTTCGGGCGATGTTTTTGGGTCTAAAAACCCGTCTTATATGCCGGCAAATACGGTACTCACTGCTGTTCGGCATCTATGAGAATAGACCGAACAGCAGCGAGTAGACTGACGGAGGTTCGGCTTAGCTGATCCAGACGTTGGATCGGCTGAGTCGAACTCCTTCTGCACTTCGGGTCGACCGAACATGCTGGGCATGTTCGGCCGACCTGAAGCCACCCGATATACGGCTGATTTCAGCCATACCAGCCTGAAGTGAATAGCCGAACAGCGTTCGGCTCACTTCGTCTGGGGTCGGTTAGGCACTCGGCTGCCTAAGGCAGCTTAGTGAATAGACCCCACAGTGTTCTCTGATTGGAGGAGATGGCGAGGAGAAGATAGATAACATCACAATCTCCACCTCAGAGAATGCATAATATTCATTGAAAAAAAATACAAGACCTTCTCTGAATAATGACAGTGCTCAGAGGAAAACTCCTTGTTTTCAGTAAGCAATGGGAAGAAGAGACCAGCACTGTCTGTATGTAAAACTGTAAAACCAATAAAGTGATTATTAGCATCCATAGCAGTCTTCAGAGATCAGATATGGATACTCAGAAATAAAATCGGACTGCTGTAAGAATACCTGCCAGTATTATAGTCTGTCCCAACCACTTTCACTGTCAATTTTGCAGGACAAAATGATCTGCACGTAAATGTGGAGACTGACATAAATAAAGGCAAGTGAAATAAAAATGGAACCCTGGAATGAACTATTGTTACATGTATTGACATAATACAGTTCTGAAAATACAATATTTTGTAAAGTGTTCCTTTACATGTGCGAATACCTTACAGTACAGGCTTTGCCTGTGTATGATGAAGAATCACAGCAAACCACATGGAACCTGATTCCCTCTCCCTGTTTGTCTTGGTGATCACTGTTACTGGGACTGAAAGGGAGAGATAATCTAAAAGCATGAGTTGTCACCAGGACAGGATGTAAATGAAACTTCTGAATTTATGGCAAAAAGAAAAAACCTGACGGGATTTAAGCTTTCGCTACTCTATCCACAATAAAAATAAAATGTTTTACCTTTAGATATCCTTCAAGCTTACACCATTCCTACAAGCCACTGACTTGCTGTTTGATTTCCCCATTTAATGACACTCTTGTGTCATTAAATGGGGAATAAATATCAACTATTCCACAGCTTTTGCTAGGTATGATGTGACCATAGTAAAATATTGCATTTAGCATTCTCACAAAATTGTGTGGGTTATATGGACTAATGAACCTTCTATGGTAAATTGTATTGATACTACATTTCCTCAGAGAGTTCAATGACTCATGATGTATGAATAGGACATAGATATAGTTTGATGGAAATAACACAGAGGGGTCTATTCACGAAGCTGCCGAAGGATCTAGCCGTAGCTTCGGCCGATCATTCGGCTAGCTTCGGCCCCAGGACCCCTTTCGGTTCAGTAGAACCGAAGGGGTGCTGTACGGGCTATTCACTATAGTCCATACAGCTCCCGAACCCGGCCGAGCGGCTCAGTCGAGCCGAACGCATATGCATCGGCTCAGCTGAGCCGCGCTGAAAGCCGAAGCAGGCCGACAGCCTGCTTCTGACAGCTGGGCGGAGCCAGCCATGATCTCACGGCTGGCTCCGGCCACTTGCAGAGAGATCAACATCCCTGGTTACCTGCTAACCAGGGACACTGATCTCCAAACAGCTAACTCTCCCTGATGCCCCCGGGAGTCTCCTGCTCCCGGCCGCCATGGAGATAAAAGTCGGAGCTTGCTGTCACTGCTAGCTCCGCACAATCGTTTTCTATTTAATTTTTTAAAAATTTTTTCACTCTTTTTCCAGATGTTGGATAGGCTGAGTCGGACTCCTTCTGCTGAGCATGTTCGGCCGACCCGAAGCCATGTGAAGCAAGCCGATGTACGGCTGATTTCAGCCGATGTACGGCTGAAATCAGCCGTACCAGCCTGAAGTGAATAGCCGAATAGTGTTTGGCTCACTTCACTTCAGGTCGGTCATTCACTCGGCTGCCTACGGCAGCTTAGTGAATAGACCCCAGAGACTCCACAAATGTGTTCATGTTTGCTAAAGCTTCTCCATGTGGTTTAGTATATAGCAATACACTAGTTGAATATAACTTATTTTGCAATTATGTATTATGCAATAGTAGCTTTTTTGTTGAAATCTGTATAGATAAGAGTCGATTACCTTCTTTACTTAATAAAAGGTCATGCCGACATTTCACCTTTCCAGCAATCTAGTAATGTCTAATGTTTGATGGACACAATCCATACTCGTAGGGGCTTAACGGCTGTATGTGAAAGAGACCCATAGCAAAATGATTACAGGGCTCTAGCTTTGATACCTCCATCTCCAAAGCAAATACTTTGCTGAGCAATGTTTATTTGTTTGATCTGGATTCATTATTCAAAAACAGTTTGACAGTTTAATACTACTTTAGTTTAACATTGTCACTCTTGCCTGATGAAGGAGCTAGTACATCGGCTCTGAAACCTTGCTTGTTTGCGACAAATTAAAAGCTGTGATTAATCATGCCATGTGATACTCTCTGAAGATTTTTAGGAAGCGGCACCATGCACTTAGAAAGCCCTTCCACACTCATCTCTACCAGGCTGAAAGTGTTTTTCCTCTTTTGCAGCCAAATTGAGATAACACCTAATTTTATATTTGTTACATGTTCCCATTCAAATTTCATAAGATTAAAAAAATTAAAAAAAATTATGCTTGCAGTTTAAATTGCTTCTACTTGGGTTAGGGTTTCTTGGCTTCTGAAGGGTTAACATTTCTACTTGCTTCTCTTCCTTTTGTAATGTTAGGAATTCTTTCTATAAGAACAGATGATTGTGAAGATGCTGAAAAAAACCTGGAACCAAGCCATGTTACCTGCTGCAACAAAACATCAATTGTTTTTCAGTATGCTGTGTGAATAGATACACATAGCAGACATATAGAGAGGCTTTCTCAAATTTGACTACAAAAGTCGAAATACACTTGAAAGCCACTTGGAGTGTATCATGTTTCCTTTTTGCTTATTCGACACATACAACGATGGGAATGCCTTGAAATGTTTACTCAGAGGCATTCTCATCATTGTATGTGTCTTTTTGAATCAACCCTCATTTCCTTCATTGCACTCTTGGAATCTGTTTACCTCTATGGTTCATTTATTCTGATGAGCAAACTGAAGGGGTAGATACCTGCTGTTTCCCCTAGCAGCAGCAGTCTTACCTTTGCACATTGTGATTGCCATCATTGTGCATCTGAGGCCTGCATATATGGAACTAATTTACTGTGCTTTGTGCACAATTTATGCATGACTGATCATTTTCTGTCAGCAGTCATAGCAGTGACTTTGATTCCCGGATACGTATAGTGCTTTATTCAGTTAAATACAGTATCTAAATGCCTGTTTTGGGAACAGTTACATTCATCATACTGGCTGAATTGTAAACATATGGGAATTGATTGCTGAGCCTTATGTGAAATTGTATGACAAGTCATTGTGTTTACTTTGATCTCATTATGCAAGTGTATTTGTACTGCAATGAAATGTTCTTATGAAGATTTTCTATTAATGATGGATTTTAGGTGCTGATCAATACTTGTTTAAGTCTAAGGCTGCTAGGTGACAGCTGCATATCTGTTGAACTAACTGTTTTAGCATGGAGTTAATATTAACGCAACCACAGCTATCAATTGGTTGGCCCAGGGTGTCCCCTCCCCACAAAACAGTTTATTCAATGGCTTCTACTACATTCAGTCCTTTTTTTCATCTAATATTACAGAAATCTTATCAATTTCGACATGTGACTAAAAAACCCCCAAACGTCATAAAAAGTCAGAATTACTTAACCGTATACTAGTTCTGGGTAAACAACAAAAGGTTTTGGAGCCACAGGGTCAGCTAGAGTTATAGGAAGTTTGTTGGCAATGATAGCTTCTGTATTTCTCTCAGTTCAGCATGCCTTTAAGTTTAATTCACAAGATTTGCATTACACATATGGCACCTTTCAAAGAACTAAGATCTATATATCTTTTTTAGTGCATTATAACTGTCAAGGATGAAGTAACCAACCATGGTAGCACTGGTGGGCATCTTTAAAGTGGTGAGCTATAGGCAACTTCCTCTTTTGGCCCTAAAGGATCCTTATATGAAGTTTTTAAATTTTTATACTCTCAATCATTTTTTTTTTTAATCTGACATGCATATCTACCAGTCAATGTGTCCATGGAGTAAAACTTTTACCAGCATGTTTTTGTTTAAGAAAAATCTTCGGGGTTTGGAACTCAACAGATCAACATTCCAGTAGTTTGTGCCAATTTGTTGTGATCATTCAGTATATGTACATGGTCAAACTGACATAGAACTAGATAATATATCAATCTGTGCCCATTAATAGTTATCTTAAAAGTGGTGGAAAGAAAATTTGTTGTGTAATAAACAGCAGTCAGTTAGATACCAGCTCTGATTTGTTTAGTTCTCTACAGTTACAATAATACAAGCACATTTTTTAAAATATATATCTCCATTAAAATCTCTTACCGAGTAGACTGTAGGGGCTTGTTGTTTACTGGTTGCCAGTCCTCTTCACCCAACATTCGGCTGTAAAGGTAATAGCCAATAATCTCTGGAATAGCTTCAACCTTACCCCACTGCACTAGGGCAGATGTCTTTGTATCTCTGAGTGCTAAAATGTGCTCAGGTGGTGGAGGAAGAGCTGCAATGGGAAATATTTCAATTGACCTATTTAGCAAACTAAACTAATGCAACCACATTTTTTTTCAATTTTGGACAGAATGGGAAGGATCGTCATCTTCCTTAGGTTTTGATTACTTTATCGTTTTGGAGAGATTTCCCCTCACTTCCTGTCCCTATTACACTTGTCACCAAGACAAAAAGTAACTCACTGGAACAGGTAGTGAAGGAGGACAGAACATGAGAGGAAGTCTCCCCAAGGAGCACACAAATAGCACCCTGATAGAACAGAACATCTAACTCTTCTCCATTCTATCTTAAGCAAGAAAACTGTTTTGGCTTGCGTTACATATTTTTAATTTAATAGACAGATCATCTCTAAGAACTGTTACAGAAAATAGAAATGCCATTTGATTATTATTTTATTGGGCTATTTTAATTGTATGCAAAATTACTATTTGCTGTACTTGAAAGACCTATGATTGTATTTTCATAAAAATGCACAAGCTAAGCTATTATAGCCAATTTTCACAAATGCTAGATATTCTGAATTTGGCATGCATGGATGCTAACAAGTACCTTTCTGCTGTGACTAAGCTGAGTAGGCCTGGTGATCAATAATATTTTAATGTCCCTGTTCCATAGTCAATCAGTCAAATTATATCTTTCACTAAGTTCTTTAGCACTAATGTTCTTAAAACCGAACTACAGCTGAATAGCCAACTACACAGTTGAAATACATGTAAGAGATCAGTATTAGCTGCTAAAGGATTTTTCCCATTCAGTCCTGAGATTTACACAGCTCTGCCAGACAATACAGCCTGGAGTTCAGATTTAAAGATGAAATATAATTGGTGGCACATTATTAGTCTTTATGTTGTATTTTTATAAATAGCTCTATATGTTTTGGATATTATTTACTTCTAAAAAGCAAAAAACAGCATGCACTGAAAAGGACATTTACATAAGGCACTGGATAGTGCAGGCAAAACTGATATGTGCATAGCGCACTGGATAGTGCGGGTAAAACATAGCAGGTATGTACACTCTGAAGAAGGGGGCAGGCCCAGATCTATTCACTCAATTGTAAGTGCAATTTTATCTTTTGTACTTATTAAAGTAGTTTAACTTGCACTATCCAGTGTGCTCTGTTTATCAGTATTACATGTAGAGTATATGAGATCTTTGGATTCATACAGAACTTGAAAGAATACACAGATCGGCTTTTGGTGAAGCACAGTACACTTTGAAGACTTTATTTACTTCTGTCTACATGTGACATCCCCCTCCCAATATCACAGGTCTAGATGTCAGCATTGGTATAAATGATTTTCAGAAAAAGTAACAGAAATTACCTAATGATGTTTTAAGAATGATGGGTGCACTAGCCTCGGATTGATCACTGACTCCATATTTGTTGACAGCTTGTACCCGGAAACTGTATGATTTGTTTTTATGAAGATCCATCACAGAAAGCCTCGGAGAAGACACTGGTCCTTCCAGGTTTATCCTCTCCCATTTGTTGGTTCCTTCAACAGACTAATAAATAGTGACATAGTTAGCAAACATATCTATTTTCAGATGGGGTCATTTATTGAGTAGAGCAGTGTTTCTCAAACTTTTTTCAGTCACAAAATCCTTTATATGTATGCACAATCTTGAAGCACCACAGTCTAAAATGTAATGGATTTTAAGTAGGAACCCCACACAAAAACACATGTGGGTTTCCCCATGTAACATCAAATTCTCTCTTTCAAATCAGGAGTCCCCCTTCATATCAGAAGCCCTCTTCACATTAGAATCCTGAGCCCCCCCTTCAGATCAGAGTGCTACCATCATATTAGATTCCTACCATCACTTTAGGAGCCACAACTGTGGCAACATGGCAGAGGGCAGGAGGCAGAGCAGGCCCGGACCGAGGCAAATGTCCGTCCGTTTTTGAATGGATCAGGCAGCCTGTGTGCACCATGGAAAGGCATGGCGATCTGAAAAAATGTCAAGGCACCCCTGAGAAAGCCAGAGAGCACCCCTGGGTGCCATGTCCCAGTGATTGAGAAAAGCTGGAGTAGAGAATGTTCACTTAGCAAAGTAAACATCACTTATCTCATGGAATAAAGTGAAACTATGCTCAATGTGAATACTCAATTATGTGTAAGTGAAACAAAAAAAATTGATTCGTAGTGGCACAACTGGTTTATTCAAGTGAACACAGATTCACTTTACTGTTTGCAAAGTTAACATTCTCTACTGCTTTAATAAATCAGCCCTATTGAGGTTTCATGGGAGAGATAGATAGATAGATAGATAGATAGATAGATAGATAGATAGATAGATAGATAGATAGATAGATAGATAGATAGATAAATAAATGAAGAAGATGAAAAAAAATGCTGTCCTTCAAGTTCACCCTTTAACAACCCTTGGTCCAGGGAAACCAAACAAAACATCCTGGGCAACTGTTGCCAATTTTGACACATTCCTTCCTGATCCCCCAAGGACAGTCAGAACATTTCCATCATTCCTTTAGGCATTAAAATACTATTTAAGAACATAATGTAGTCCAGTTGTACATATTATGTACTGATATTTCCATTACTACATCATGTGGTGCTGTGAATAGATAAAAATACAGGCTTAATGGAGGATATTATTTTTTACAATGGTTAATTTTTTTACATTATTATCATCTATTGTGTTTAGCAATTTTGCATTATAGCTGATTAAAAAATAATGGATTGATACCTTTTCTACGTAGTATTTTGGAGGCTCCTTGCCACGAGGATCTGGTTCATCCCAGCAAAGTACAACATAGTCCTCTGTGACCTCAGAAGCATGAACATTTCTTGGAGGTGATGGCACTTTGACATCTTCTAAATGAGAAGGTGATAAGAGCTTTCATTGAGTGAGAACACAGTACATCTAATAAAACAAGGACATATTGATACATTACTTGACACAGATATAATTAGAACAGCACTGAAGCGGCTGAACAAAAGTAGGTGAAGACTGTGGATAAATCTGGTACTTACCAAGGACACAAACGGTTATCAATATCCCAGCTATCTCTTGTTCTTGACCTGTCTAGCACCCAGTGTTCATACACACACACACAGACACACACACATACACACATAAAACATGTTATCTAGCATGCTGTACTCACCTTCCAATTCATCTTTATTTACAATGATTTTCCTTCCTTCGTTATATGGAATTACTAAATAAGGAAAATCTAGTTAAAATAATATTTTTTAAACACTTTTACATTGATGCAGCCACACTGTTGCTGGGCATATAACAATAAACACTGTACTGTTATTTATAACACTTGCACGTAGCTTAACAGAAGGGAACAGAAGTTCAAATGTCAAAAGATCAGAAGAACACAATCACTTAGACGTTTCCGTAAACATGATTCAATTACTATTTACTTAATGTCCCTGACTTGTTGTCAGAGACCTCTAAGCTTCAGAAAGACCTCCGGCCAAAACATTTCTGACATAAGATAAATAGAGGCCCACCAGATTATAGTCTTGGCAATGTTAGAAGGTGTTATTTAGTGTACTGTTCATGCATTAAAATCAGCTAGCTTATTGACTACACTCTAAATTTAAAGTGGACTTTTAATCAATTTACATATCTGCATGAGTACATTGCTCACATGCCACAATATACCGTAACATTATAAATTAAAGCGACACTAAACTCAGAAGTAAAACCTTGAAAATACATGTAACTGCCTTACCTACTAACACAAATGTACCTTTATTTGTGTATCACTCATCTGTTGACCCTCAAATCATCTCTGAATTCATGCTGACATTGTCCTTCCTTCTGGAGGGTGGCTACTTTTGTTCTCCCCGTGTGAGTTGTAAAGTAGCCACTCCTCTAAGCTCGCTCCTGCGATGACTACAATCTCAATACCAAATTAGCAAACTAATTGTGACATTGTAGTTCATCACAGGAGTGAGCTTGGAGTGATGGCTACTTTACAACACACAGGGACCATGCAGAACAAAAGTAGCCACCCTCCTGAAGGAAGGACAGTGTCAGCACCAATTCAGAGATGATTTGAGGATTTACAGCCAAATGATACACAAATAAGATACATGTTTGTTAATAGTTAAGGTACTTGAATGCATTTTAAAGGCTTAACTCATGAGTTTAGTTTCTCTGTAAAAAAACTATTTTACCTTTTATCACTAAAAAGGTGCTCATGAGCTTCAGTCAAGAGACTTTGCCTAGGCTGAATTTATGTTACCAGTCTGCTGCAGCCACTAGGAAGCATTTCCTCAGTCTCTTCTTCCCCACTATCTAGATTGCAACATTGTAACTTTGTAGCACAAGGTAAAAGTCTGCAAGAGGGGGCTGAACTCTGTCAGATATTTGCAAACACAGCTGAGAACAATACGTGATTTACATAACTGGGTCATCTATGATCCAGTATCTTAAGGGGGCCAAACACTGGTTGAATTTCGGCCCCGTTGGCATCCCTCCATTCAACAAAAGATTATTTTCCAATCGAACTGGTCTGAAAATTCTCAACCGAACAGTAACTGCCTGTCAGAATACGATACCCCGGGGGGTGGGGGAATTCCCCTATTCACACTGTTAACATGGATGGAGAACACAAGAGTTTTTTCTTGTTCAGCCCACGGGGCTGAATGAGCAAAAACTATAGGTGCATGGCTAGTCTTAGGGCCTATTCACTAAGCTGCCGTAGGCAGCTGAGTGAACAACTGACCCGAATTGAAGTGAGCCGAACGCTGTTCGGCTATTCACTTCAGGCTTATAAGGCTGATTTCAGCCATATATTGGCTGAAATCAGCCGTACATCGGGTGGCTTTGTGTGGCTCAGCATGTTCGGCCGACCCGAAGTGCAGAAGGAGTTTGACTCAGCCGATCCAACATTTGGATCGGCTAAGCCGAACCTCCGGCAGGCTACTCGCTGCTGTTCGGTCTATTCTCATAGATGCTGAACAGCAGTGAGTAAATAGCCGAATGCCGCTCAGCTGTTCTGCTCGGTCCCTCTGTGGCACCAAGCAGTATAGCAAAATAGCAGTATAGCAAAAAAAGTAGAAAAAAAACAATGGAAAACGATTGTGCCGAGCTAGCAGTCACAGCTAGCTCCGCCCAACTGTTTTCTATTGGCTGGGTGGTTCTGCTGCCTTAAAAAAATTTTTTACAAAAATTTCACCATAGAAATGCATAGCTCTTTGCTGTTGGCTATTGCAAATTGAAATAGCCAATAGGAATCTAGCTATGCATTCCTATGGTGAAGTTTTTTTGTAATTATTATTCTGACGGCAGCCAACGGCTCCATGTCAGAATAAAAAAGAAAGAAAGCAGGGAAAGGTTTACTCTGCTCGATCAAGCAGAGTAAACCTTTCTGGGAGAAAGTGTTTCTCTCCCGGGCGGCCGGGAGACGCTATCTAATAGTGGGAGACTCCCAGAGCGCCCGGGAGAGTTGGATTGTCTGGAGATCAGTGTTCCTGGTTACCTGGTAACCAGGGACGCTGATCTCTCTGCAAGTGGCCGGAGCCAGCCGTATGATCACGGCTGGCTCTGCCCAGCTGTCAGAAGCAGGCTGTCGGCTGGCCATCGGCCTGCCACTCGGCCAGCTTTGCCTTTCAACTCGGCTCAGTCGAGC